>NC_082712.1:69827450-70131008 GCF_030144855.1 Hypanus sabinus
GCAACGGAACACATCCTTTTACTCAGAAATGTTAAAAGTGCTTTTATGCCTACTGATAGAATTTCAGAAGAGCATTGTATGAAATGGACCAGATGTCCTTATCATTAGTAAGCATTTCTCTAATTCTAATTAGGGAATGCCAAAACCTATTGAAATGAATAGAAAAGTGGTTAATGATTAGAAATGTGCTGAGCAGATAGATGTTAAATGTAGAATCATTAGGAAATGTTCCTCAGTTAAATACGTGTAGGGTCTATTACCATCGTTCGACTGTATGACAAGAGACCTATAGACTAATATGCTATGAAGCTAATGGTAAGATCTAACTGTGCACTTGTCTTTGTTTAATTACACATCAAGGTATAAAAATTACCTCATTCAGCAACTTATAAAATTCCTTACTCTCACAACACTCCCCTTTTTTGCCTCTGAGACTGCTATGTCAGTGAACTTGAGCATATTCAAAACTTTGCTGATTGAGCCCTTACTTCTGCCAGCTCCCAATCACTTATTCCTGTTTCTCTGTAAAGTCTCTAAATTGACTGTAGCATTAAGCAAATCAATACACATGTCCTTTTCCAGACCACAGGCCAGCAATGAAGCACTAATTATGAGAAGCTGACTGTATTGCGCAGGTCACCTTGTTTTCCTGACTGACACCAGATACTAGGCGCAGACGTACTACACAAATTCTGTCACTGAGCAAGATTCCTGGGTGATAGAGGAAAGGAATCCTCCTGGAAGGAATGCAGATCTCCATTACATTCTGGGAATTGCTGGCCCATGAATATTCAAAGGGGGTAAAGGATGAAATCACGAACCTTGGGACCTTTCTTCAGGAGCAAACACAGGACTTGCTTAAGTGGTGGGAGGAATGGAATGACTTGTAGCATATCCATCTGTCTGCCCTGTTAGTTATCTTATGCCCCATATGTGACAGAGTCAGCAATGTTCCAGTTTGACATCGGACACATCAAAACCCACAACTGTGAAGTAGAAGGCAATTGTCTCTGATACTGAGGGACTGCCTGAGAAGAAGAAGCTAGCTGACTTATGCCAGCATTCAGTATGGAGGCAGGATGATTTTAAAATGCTCCTCCAATGGAAGCAGAAACTTTCAGAACCCTCCTTCCTCTGCAGCCTGCAGCCTTCTTCAACTCCACAGCACCCTCTTGCTCCTCTACTTTGGCCTCTTACATACTCCTCATATTTTGAGCTCTGTCGCTGGATGCTTTTGCTCCAAACTCAGGAAATCCTTCTCCAGCCTCTCTACCTCTCCCACCATCTTTAAGGTTCCAAAGAGATAATTGGTTGCACCATTGTTGTTGTCACCCATTAGAAAATGTTTAATTGCTCTCCTGGTTTAATAGTAGTCCTGTGAAGGATCATGGCACAGTTCACAGCAGAGGGAGAACAAGTGTTTCAAACTCCACAGGAGCAGAGTCAGAGGTGTGTTGATCTCCTGTGACCCAGATGGCCTTACTATTATCATAGTCTTCAGGTACTGATGAGTCAATTCTTCTAAAATGCTGGTTGGTCCCTGATAGTGCAGGGTGGTTCAGTGAGGCATTTCCTTTTAAAGGATGGCAAGCAGTTCACACTGGAGATTGGCCTGCCACCGGCATGCAGTCAGCAGAGCTCGGGTAGGATTGGTGCTAGACTCTGATATGAGAAGGGCATGTTAAATGGATCAGCCCATGCCTTCCTGGAAACAGAAATCTGATATGTCCGCTGTCAATGGCCAACATGTTGATGGTGACTGGAACTGAAGTGTGTGGCACCTCCTGGGACAAATGATGCTCTCCTGGCTCCACACCAACTCCTGAAAGATTAATTCCTTAATGCTTCCTGTCATCCATTTGACAGCCTAAACAATGCACCAGGCATTGAGCTGTGCAAACTTACCAGGCTTCCCTTGCATATATATGATTCCTCTAGTATAACATTATTGCCTAGAGTCAACCTCTAAAAGCCAGTCCTTCAGTATTACAAATTTTTCTGCCTCCCATCAAGCAGATTTCACTCTTACCTATGCTCTGTCCCTGCACCTGCAGTATCTGAGCTGATCTGCAGTGACAATGACACAGAGTACCTACCGTCTTTTCCTTCTCCTCCTCTCAAATCAAGGCAAGGAGTGGGAAATCCCTTTATGGTCAGCCTACAAAAATAAGGACAAACAGCACATGGCATTACTGTGTATATGGACAATTGTGGAAAGACAAAGAAATACTTTCACTAATGGATAAAGTAATGTGGAAGAAAGTAAGATACTTGCTCATAACAGGGAGTGCAAGCCTATTGTATGACCCTTGAGGGACTGGGCTCAATTTCCTTGTCCATTAGGAAAATTACCCTCTCCAGGCCATACTAAATCTCTTAAGGAAATGACGTGTTTACTTAATGTAATCATTAAGAAAATCAGTGAAACAGTCTCAAGACATATCTGTTTTAACAATCATTAAGAGGAACTCAGTGGGTTGAGCAGCATCTATGGAAAGAAAGGAATATTTGACGTTTTGGGCTGAAATCCTATATTTGCAGTCTCTTATGCCTGCATGTTTGGCTCATTTGATGAACAATTTTCTTAGTGAACTGGGTAGAGAGGGAGTAAGGGATTTTGTTTATCTGACTGTCATAGTGTGGAAATGTGAGACTTGATGCCCAAATGGTCAGAATGATGTATCAAAAGGCTACATATCTAAATACTGAATGAAGATATAATGCTCTTACCTTCACGTATTTACTGAGGTCCTGATAATTCTTGCAACATTTATTCACATTACTGAATGTTTCCCTCCTGAATATCAGCCCTGGTGCTACTTCAAAGCACACCCGGCTGTTGCATTTGATGACCTCCTAGGTTCTTTGTGTAGGGAATTTCTTTCCTTGTGTATATGGTAGAGGTTATTGGAAAGCAATCATCCCAATCATTACTGTATGAAGTCTTCCATAAGCTCCATGACCATCTTTTCCAATGTAATGTTAGATGTGGAGAGATTCACAGATGATTGAGTAATGCTTAATACCATTTGCAGCTCTTATGTAAATGAAGCATCCCATTTCTGTCTGTGACAAGGCCTCAACAACATTCAAATTTGGACTGATAAATGGTTGGTAACATTCACAATACAAATGTAATTGTTTTCACAGAGAGAATCTTAAACACTTGAGATTAAATAGAATGATCATTGCCAAATCCTATGCCATTAACATCTTGGAAGAAATTCAATTGCCCAGTCACATATATTCTGTGACTATGAGAAATGCTTGGAGGCTTGATATTAGAACTTAGAACATAACAACACAGTACAGGCCCCTCAGTCCACAATGTTGTTCCGAGCTTTCAATCTACTCTAAGGTTAATCTAACCCAGGGTTTCTCCACCAGGCTTCTGCAAAACCCTAGAGTTCTGTGAGAGGTTGCTCGGCATTCCACGAGAGATCATGATTTAAAAAAAACATTGTTTTTTTTTTACTTGACACAACACGGGATGCTAGTGCTCACGGTCATTGGCAGTGACCAAGCAGCCTCGTCAGCAATCTCAGCCCTGTATGGCAGTGCACCGTATGACTGTGTTTATTTAGTTGAGTCCATTCTCAGTTTTTGATGAAAGATAAGGAAAGCCATTGATAATTGCTGAGCACTGTATTGCACAGAGCAGAGGATGACAGGCTGATGACGACCACTGTTGAATGCTGAATTGCACGGAGGAGAGGACAGTAGGCTGATTTGGTGCATGAAGTGCTTTTTCCATGCATTGAATGGTCTCTCCAAACTTGGGCTCTGATTTCATCCTTTCTGTCCTGAATTACCTCTACCAACATCTGCCGACAGACTTATGGGAGCAAACAAACTCTACTAGTGTAGTAGAAAATTGGAGGGAAATTTTCATGTTAAAGGCTGTCCAGTGTGGTGATTTTTAAAGAAGAGGTGTGAGTTGGAAACAAAGGCCTAGATCTCTGGGCAATTCAGATAAGGTTAATGATAAAGAATTATAGTCTTCTGAGTCATTTCACTGCACTAGTACAATAATGGACACAAAAAAATCTGTCTTTACAATGAAATCTACTTATCCATGGGTCTTACATAGACTGGTGATCCAAGATGTCCTGTTCCATTGTGCCTTGTCTGTAGCAAAAAACTTACACATACAGCAATGTTTCCAGCAAAATTAAAAAGATGCAATTACAAATCACAGCCCTTTGACACTTAAAGGTTCTGATTATTTTAAACGACTAATGGAATCTCAAAACAAACAGATTAAAGCATTTGAAAATAAAGTCACATTCAGTAAAAGGGTTCAGGAAGCAATTTATTTAATAGCTTTAAGACCAGTTCACTCAAAAATGTTTTTAAAAAAACCGTGTGAAAACCTTGACAAAGCGCATTCCAATCTGCTGCATATAGAAATCCGGTGGTTTAGCAGAGGACAAGTCTTCAACATTGTTTAAGCTGAAAGGTGAATTGTAGGAGTATATTCAAGAAAATAGTAGGCCAGATTTTGCTGAGTGCTTTGAAGATGAAGTATGGCTGCAGAAGGTAGCCTACTTATCAGACATTTTCATAATTTGAACCAGTTGAACAAGTCTCTGCAAGGCCCTGGAGAAAATGATTTGACCAAGTGACAAGATTCTTGGATTTAAAAGGAAACTGCATCTTTGGAAATATCATTTTGCAAAAGAAAATCTTGAAATGTTTCCAACTGCTGCTTGAGCTTGAGAATAGGGAAGGTTATCAGTGAGTTTTGGGAGTTATTGAAAACAACTTGGAAGAACTGCAGAACATAATTGAACAGTATTGTTCCTCTATTTCAAAACAAGTGTATGATTGGCTGAGGGACTCTTTATCTGAATCTTCTGCACAGCCTGCAAACTTGACTTTGAGAGAAGAGGAAGAACTTTGTAAGCTGCACTCTGATCATTTACTCAAGATGAGATTTTACTGATGTACCCCTGGGCATGTTTTGGATTTCTGTGAAAGAAGAGTATCTTGCCATTCATAGGAAAGCAATAAACATTTTGCTGCAGTTTTCAGCTTCTTACATGCACGAGCAAGCTTTTTCTTGTTTAACAAGTAGCAGGAGCAGGGATAGAAATCACCTCATTTCAGCTGAAGGTGAAATCCTTGTGTGCTTATATTAAGTAAGACCCAAAATTGAGAAATTTATTATCTTTGCCTTATGAATTTTTTAAAATTTATGAGAGGGAAAGAGATTAATTTCAAGAAAGGTAAGCTAGAATCCATTCTCTATTCAAAAGAGCATTCACAATTATTTTTGAGTTATTATATCTCGAACTTGCTGCTCAACCTAACATACCATGAACTGTAGTTATAATAATTTTAATGCAGGGGTTCCCTGAGACCTAAAAATTATTTCAAGGGATCCTCCAGGGCAAAAAGGTTGAGAAAGGCTGATCTAACCTTTCATTCCTACACAGATCTCCATTTTTCTCATTTTTGTTTCTCCATATATCATTCCATGGTGAGTGACCCACTTCCTGATACACTAAAGCATTCCCACTAATTATAAGGCAGAACTTGGGAGAAAGGTAGACTAGGCAGATTTACAATGTCAACAGAGGGCAGCTTCTTCAAGTTATTCTGAAGAAAATGTTTAATTTCTTCCTTCAATGTCCCTCTAATTTGTAATGACCAGTGTGCACAAAAATCTTGGCCTATACAATTTTTTTGCCCAGTGACAACATGTGCACATGGAATTTTATACATTGATGTATTCATTTTAACAGTTAGCAAAAAAAAAACAGTTGATAAGAACTTCAGTCTCCTCTGGGTCTGAGGTTTACACTCTTGTCCATTTGCACTGTCACAAAACAAATCATATGTACCAGGCTTGTAGCAAATAATGAAGAATTTTCTCGCTAAAGCCTTTGCACACCCTCCACATGTAATTTTCTTGCTAAGTGATGCTTAAAAAAATTAAGTTTCCAAATATTACTCCATTTCTTCTCACTTACAAATGCTCCAGCAACTTTTGCATTGTGACAATAACGCAGTTTCATCAGTTTCTGCATTGTACATAAATATTTCTCATTGCTGTACATTCCTGACCTCATGAGCTTTTGCAGTAGCAGTTTCTACAGTTTCATTAAGCTTTCTGCTTTGAATGAAATCGCAGTTCTTTTGCGCTTCACACCTTTTTCATCATTGGAATTTGACACAGTGAATCAATAATTTCTTCAACAAAATGTGTAAATATGCCAGTTCTAAAAAACTGCAGACAAATCATTACCATTTCCACATTGCCAACAGCAGAAACCAGAATAGGAAATATGATTTTAAAATATACTTGACATGCTATTAAGGTAGAGGGTGACAAACTTTAATGTGCAGTTCGAATTCCTTTGTGTGCTAGTAGTAAAATATATGTGCCTGCACACGTGCACACCTTAGAGAGATCTTTGGATGGGATCCCGTCAGAGTACTTGATCTGCAGCTTCACTCGATAGGAAGAAAAAGGGTGGAAGTCCTGAGGATACAGGGAGTTAGGAAGGAAGCTGAGAAGCAGGCCTCAAGGGGAGCAATCTTGGGATTGCTGCCTGTGCCACATGACAGTGAATATAGGAATAGAACGAGGTGGCGGATAAATGTGTGGCTGGAGGATTGGAGCAGGGGGCAGGGATTCAGATTTCTGGGACTTTGGGACTTCTTCTGGGGCTCGTGACCTGTACAGAAAGGATGGATTGCACTTGAATCTGAGGGGTACCAATATCCTGGTGGTGAGGTTTGCTAATGCTATTGGAGAGTTTTTTTAACTAGGTTTGCAGAGGGGTGGGAACTGAAGTGAAGAGGTGGAAGATGGGGTGGTTGGCGCACATGTATAGATAGCTTGTAGGGAGTATAGGCAGATGTTGGAGCAAAGATGCACTCAGCCTGATGGTTTGAGGTGTGTCTAATTTAATGCAAGGAGTGTCATAAACAAGGGAATGAACATAGAGCATGGATCAATACGTGGAACTATGACGTTGTGCCCATTACATGAATTTGAATATCTCAGGGACAGGAATGGCTGCTGAGTGTGCTAGGCTTTAGATGTTTCAAAAAGGAGAGGGACAGAGGCAAAAGAGGTGCGGGCATGGCATTGCAAATCAGGGATCATGTCATGGCTACAGAAAAGGAGAAAGTCATGGAGGGATTATCTACTAAATCAGTGCGAGTGGAACTCAAACAGCAAAGAGGCAATAACTCAACTGGATGTTTTTATAGACCTCTCCAATAGTAACAGGGGCATCGGGAGGCAAATTCTGGAACAGTGCAATAAAAATAGGGTTATTGTAATGGGAGATTTTAACTTCCCTAATATTGACTGGCATCTCCTTAGAGCAAGGGGTTTAGATGAAGTGAAGTTTGTTAGGTGTGTTCAGGAAAGTTTCCTGACGCAATATATATCCAGCTAGAGGAAAAGCTGTATTTGACCTGGTATTGGGAAATGAACCTGGTTAGGTGTCAGATCTTTCCTTGGGAGAGAATTTGGAGATAGTGATCACTACTCTTTCTCCTTTACCATAGGGTTGGAGAGGGATAGGAGCAGACAATTCAGGAAAGCAGTTAACACAAAGTACACTGCAGATGCTCTGTCAAACCAAGACATACAAAAAAGCTGGATGAACTCAGCAGGTCGGGCAGCATCCGTTGAAAGAAGCAGTCAATGTTTCGGGTCAAGATCCTTCGTCAGGTCTCAAGAAGGAGGGGGCAGGGGCCCTATAAAGAAGGTGGGGGGAGGGTGGAAAACCAATCAGAGGACAGATCAAGGGGTTGGGGAGGGGAAGCAGGGAGGGGATAGGCAGGAGAGGTGAAGAAGGAATCTAAGGGGAAAGCACTATGGGTAGTAGAAGAAGGCAGAGTCATGAGAGGTGATAGGCAGCTAGAAGAGGAGACAGAGTGAAGGTGGGATGGGGGAAGGGAGAGGGAGGGAATTACCAGAAGTTGGAGAATTTGATGTTCATACCAAGGGGCTGGAGACTACCCAGACAGTATATGAGATGTTGTTCCTCCAACCGAAGCTTGGCCTCATCATGGCAGTAGAGGAGGCCATGTATGGACAGATTCGAATAGGAATGTGAAGGAGAGTTGAAGTGGGTGGCAACTGGGAGATCCTGTCTGTTGTGGCGGACGAAGCAGAGGTGCTCGATGAAGCGGTCCCCCATTCTGCGTCGGGTCTTGCCGATGTAGAGGAGGCCACACCGGATACAATAGATTACCCCAACAGACTCTCAAGTGAAATGTTGCCTCACCTGGAAGGACTGTTTGGGGCCCTGAATGGTGGTAAGAGAGGAGGTGTAGGGGCAGGTGTAGCACTTACGCTTGCAGGGATAAGTGCCAGGTGGGAGATCTGTGGGGAGGGACGTGTGGACCAGGCAGTCACGGAGGGAACGATCCCTGCGAAAAGCAGAGAGAGGTAGAGAGGGAAAGATGTCTTTAGTGGTGGGGTCATGTTGAAGGTGGCGAAAGTTGCGGAGGATAATAAGCTGGATCCGTAGGCTGGTGGGGTGATAGGTGAGGACAAGAGGGACACGACGGGAGGATGGGGTGAGGGCCAAAGTGCAGGAAATGGAAGAGATGCGGGTGAGGGCATCATTGATGATGGCAGAAGGGAAACCACGATTCTTAAAGAAAGAGGACATTTGGGATGTCCTGGAATGGAAAGCCTCATCCTTGGAGCAGATGCGGCGGAGATTGAGGAAATGGGAATAGGGAATAGAATTTTTGCATTTGGCAGGGTGGGAAGAGGTATAATAAAGGTAGTTATGGGAGTCAGTGGGTTTATAGAAAATGTCAGTGGACAGTCTACCTCCAGGGATGGAGACCGAGAGATCGAGAAAAGGGAGAGAAGTGTCCGAGATGGACCAAGTGAATTTGCTGGCTGGGTGAAAGTTAGAGGCAAAGTCGATGAAATTGACGAGCTCAGCATGGGAGCAGGAAACAGCACCAATGTAATCATCGATGAATCGAAGGAAAAGAGACATTAACAATCATCTTTCAAGAATCAATAGATTCTGGCATTATACTGGAACTGGATGACTGGAAAATTGCAAATATTTCTCCACTATTTTATAAGGGTAGGAGACAGCAGAAAGGAAACTATAGACCTGAAACTATAGGCCTGACATCAGTGGTTGGGAAGTTGTTGGATTTGATTGTTAGGGATGAGATTATGAAGTACTTGGAGGCACATGACAAGATAGGCCAAAGCCAGCATGGTTTTCTGAAAGGGAAATCCTGCCTGACTAACCTACTGCAATTATTTGAGAAAATTACAAGCAGCGTAGACAAAGGAGATGCAGTGGATGTGGTGTACTTGGATTTTCAGAAGGCCTTTGACAAGGTGCCACACATGAGGCTGTTTAGCAATATAAGAGTCCATGGAAATACAGGGAAGTTACTAGCATGGGTGGAGCATTGGCTGATCGGCAGAAAACAGAGTGGGAATAAAGGGATCCTATTCTGGCTGGTTGCTGGTAACCAGTAGAGTTCCACAGGGGTTGGTGTTGGGACTGCTGCTTTTTATGATGTATGTCAATGATTTGGACCATGGGATTAATGGGGAGACTTAGATAGTTTAGGGAAATGGGTAAAGAAGTGACAAATGAAAGACAATGTTGGAAAGTGTATGGCCAGGCAGATTATTATTCAAGTGGGGATAGAACTCAAAATGCAGAGATGCAAAGGGACTTGGGAGTCCTTGTGCAAGATACCCTAAAGATTATCCTGCAAGTTGATTCGGTGGTGAAGAAGGTGAATACAATGTTGGCATTCATTTCTAGAGGTATAGAATATAAGAGCAGGGATGTGATGTTGAGGCTCTGTAAGGCACTTATAGTATTGTGTGTGTGTTGGGCTCCTTATTTTAGAAAGGATATACTGATGTTGGAGAGGGTTCTGAGAAGATTCACGAGAATGATTCCAGGAATGAAGGGGTTACTGAATGAGGACTGTCTGGCACAACTTTGGCTGTATTCCCTGGAGTTCAGGAGAATGAAGGGGGATCTCATAGAAACATTCCAAATGTTAAAAGGCCTGAGCAGATTAGATATGGCAAAGTTATTTCCCATGGTAGGGGAGTCCAGGACAAGAGGGCACAGCTTCAGGATTGAAGGACGTCCATTTAGAACACAGATGCAGAAAAATTACTTTAGTCAGAGTGTGGTAAATCTGTGGAATTTGTTGCCATGAGTGGCTGTGGAGGTCAAATCATTGGGTGCATTTTAGCAAAGAGATAGATAGGTTCTTGATTAGCCAGGGCATCAAAGGGTATGGAGAGAAGGCAGGGGAGGGGGGAAACAAACTGGAAGAATTGGGTCAGTCCATGATTAAATGGCAGAGCAGACTTGATGGGCCGAATAGCCTACTTCTGGTCCCTTATTTTATGGTCTTATGGTTTTCTGACATTGGTAGGATGCAGAACTGAGCTGAGAAGTGGCAGATGGAGTTCAACCCAGATAAATGTGAGGTGGTTCATTTTGAATTTGAAGACAGAATATAACATTAATGATAGGACTCTTGGCAGTGTGGAGGATCAGAGAGATCTTGGGGTCTGTTTCCATTGGACACTCAAACCTGCTGCACAAGTTGACTGTGTTGTTAATAAGGCATATGGTGTGTTGGCATTCATTAACTATGGGATTAAGTTCAAGAGCTGTGAGGTAATGTTAAAGCTATATAAAAACTTGGTCAGACCCACTCGGAGTACTGTGTTCAGTTCTGGGCACCGCTCTACAGGAAGGATGTGGATACTGGAAAGAATGCAAAGGAGATTTACAAGGATGTTGCCCGGATTGGAGGGCATGCCTTATGAGAATAGGTGGAGTGAACTTGTCTTTTTCTCCTCGGTCCAACGGAGGATGACAGATGACCTGATAGAGGTGTATAAGATGATGAGAGGCATTGATAATTTTGTTTTCCCAGGGTTGAAATGGATAACATGAGGGGGCATAGTTTTAAGGTACTTGGAAGTAGGTACAACAGGTTGTGAGAGGTAAGTTTTTCACTCGGAGAGTGGTGGGTGCATGGAATCCACTGCTGGGAATGGTAGTGAAGGTGAATACAATAGGGACTTTTAAGAGACTCTTAGATAGGCATATAGAATGTAGAAAAATAAAGGGCTAGGCAACAGGGTAAGTTTAGACAGTTTCTAGATTAGGTGACATGGTCAGGGCCTGTAAAATGGGTTAAAGGGCCTGTAAAATGCTGTAGATTTCTTATGTTCTATGTTCAATCTACAACTCTTTATGACAATGGTTCCTGCTACCAGGGCTCACTGACAGGCCATTCTTCAAGGCTGTGTGTGAGGCCCTGTAACCCTGTGAATGAGTCAATTCCACATCGGTGTCACTGACTGAATGTTAGTGGGAGAAAATGGAACATCACAAACAGCCGATCAGCTGCTGGAAGCTTCTGTAAGTGGATTTCCCTCTCCCTCTCTCTCCTCTTGATGGTGCAAAGTTTGCTGCCGATTATCAAGTCAGAGAACTTGGAGAATAAAAGGCAACATGGCAGACGTTAGCATCGTAATCAGCAAGTTGTTTATGTATGACTTTCCTACAGAATAGCTACAAGGTGAAGGAAATTAATCATGCTCTTAAAAGAGCCAACGGAAAAAGCAAGAAACCTAACAATGAGGAGGAACCCTCCTGCCTCCCCTATATTTCTATGGTTTCTGGAAGAATCAATAGATTTCTGAAGAATTACCGGATTAATACCATCCACAAATCTATAAGGAAGCTCAAATCACAGCTTATGCAGATCAAAGATGACCGGGGACTCAGGTTGGTCGGTGTTTACAAGATTCCTTGTGAATGCGGACAATTGTATTTTAGCCAGATGGGACACACAGTAGAAACCTCCCTCGAGGTACATGGGAGGTGTATCCATTTGGATTTCCTGAAGAAATTGGTGGTTGCAGAACATTGCATTCATAAAAGGCCAGAAGATTGGCTTTGACTAAAGCAAAATACTGTACCATGCCAATGGCTTTTGGGACCACCTGGTAAAGGAAGCCATCGAAATAAAACTAGAGGAAAAGAATTTTAACAAAGATGAAAATCTCACTCTAAGTAAGAAATTGAAAAATAGAATTCAATTCTAAACAAGGTGGGAGAGAGGAAACCTGATTGGATGAAAAGGGTGAAAATACGGGGTACAAATACTACTGGACTAGACATGTTTGGGCATCATCCCTGATGAATATGGAAGAGTTTGTCAGTGAAACATCCATTATAATCGATACCTGTACCCAGCTGCAAGCCCAAGAAGAGTTTATTCATCATATATGCAAGGAAATCACAAGATCCTTTTTTAAGTTGTTTTTTTGTTTTGTTAGAATCCCCTTTCTTCTCCTTTATTGGGTTCAGAGAGAGCCTGTAGCTTGTCATACGTGTCAGGGTGAATGACTCTGTTGGTCTTTCTTTGCAGGGCTTGCTTAGTGGGTGATGGTCACTGACAATTTTTGCCAAAATAAGTTTGGGAGAAGGAGGGTGTAAATTGATGCATTGCTGGTATGTGTGCATAGGGGACTTTGGGATTCAAACATTTTACTGTTGCTTGTTACTTGGGATATTCTTCTGTATTTTTGTGGATGCCTGTGAAGAGCAAGAATTTCAACTTGTATAATTCTCTGATATTAAATGAAGCCATTTGACTACTGCTGACCTGCTGAGTTCCTCCAGCATTTTGTGTGTGTGTTGTTTTGAATATCCAGCATCTGCAGACATTTCCGTGTTTATGAATTGCTAATATCTACTTGTCTGGATGAGTGTTGTTCCAACAGCTCTCAAAATGTTCAATGGCATCCAGACAAATCTGCAGTCTCTACCAACAAAAAGGATAAAGACTTGAAACACATGGGAATACTGCCATTTACAAGTTCACCTCAAGTCACATATCATTTTGGCTATTCTTTCATCATTAGTGTAAGTCCTGGAATTCCATTCTCAGCAACACTATAGGAATAGCTTCACCAGAAGGATGTGGAATTTCAATTTGGTGGTTTGCCACAACCTTTCTAAGGACAATTAGAAATATAAACTTCAGTATTGCCAATGTCAACCTACACCCAAATAAATGAAAGCAAAAATTGCCTCCAACTGTTGTTTTCTAATTTTTGTAAACAATCTTACACTCTGTTCAAAAAACACCCAGATGTGACGTAGAAGTAGGTTATATCCCTCAAGGACAAGAGCTTGACGAGATAGGAACATCATTGGATGGCTGAAGAGATAAGAAACACAAATACAGAAAAAAGACAATTATTAAAACAGATCCTAATGCCTGGGGCAAGATATGAAAGAAAACAAGGGAGCTAAATAAAAGGACTATGGAAAGGGATATTGAATGTGAATGAAAAATGTTCACAATTATGTGAGGAAATTGAAAGAAGTCATATGCAACATGGGAACCTTAAAAGTGGAAAACAGTGATACTGTAAATAAAAATTTGGAAACAGCAAAGATTTTGAATCATCATTCTGCTTTATTACTTACATTACTAATGAGGATAATGGATGGAGCTTCCTGAGGAAGCTAATATTGAATTGGGAACAGAGACTCACCTGTAAGCAAAATTGCAGTAATAAAGAAAATAATGGCATTAAAATCCTAAGGAGCATAACTTTCCATCTTAAGGTTTTGAATGAAGGATATGAGACCATTCCAGATGTCCTTATTATTACTTTCCAACATTTTATTGGTTTACGAAACATTCCTTCTTTGGAACATCTGAAGGAATCTTTGCTGGAGCCACAAGCATTTCCAATGTTCATAATTGATTTGGATGTTGGAATAGATCATACCCATATTTATGAGTGGCATTAGCATTGCTAGACTTATAAACAATATAAATGGAACTACTAAATTACAAAGAAATATTACTTGATTAAGTAAATCACCAAGCTCCAAACAGTGGTTTTTGATCTCTCCACATACGTAGGCTTGAATGGCACAATGATGTACGTAGTAAAACCACTGGCTTACTGTTCCATCAACCAGATGTCAATCCTAACCATTCGTGCTGTCTGTGCAGAGTTTGCACATTCCCTCTGTAAATACATGGGCCGCTTCCAGATCCTCCAGTATCCTCCCTTGTCCTAAAGATATGCTGGTTAGCTAATGTAAATTGACCCCTGTATATTGATGAGCCCTCCAGAGGGACCACACCTTGATATAGTTTGGAGGCTTGCATGCCTCAATGACCCAGGAAAACTACATTGGCTGAAGTCAGGGCTTTGTGCTTTGGCTCTTGGTAGGGTCACCCATGAAAACCATGTCAATGGTTGAGAACAAACCAAGAATGGTCCACCATTCCTCCAGGTTCAGGGGTTCAGCTCCGGGCTAACAACCCTGACTGGTAAAACAAAACTGTTTCATAAACAGCAATGAAGAATCCTTCTACATCTGAGTGTGACAGTATTCCCGAGTCTTCACCCATTACTTACATGACTGACGGTAGTGAAAACCAAGTGGAAGCTACTGACATGCCAGAGATGGAGGACCTTCATTGCTGCCCTAAACGCCAACAGCATAATGGGCAGTAAGTAAGTAAGCATTAATGAGTGGCAGAACATGATGGGGGAGATGTTGTTGGAAATTGGGAAGAATTAAGAAGACGTTTACATATGATTCATGTAAATGTTAACTGGATAGGACAGACCCGATAGGGTAAAGGGCCTGTGAACACGTTGTATGACTCCATGACATGAACGATAATGTGCTTTTGAGATATACGGAGTGTCCAATTGAGACAAGAATGAAGGTCCAAAGAGACTTGGGTCCATATATATAGATTGTTAATATAACATAAGCTGATATAGAAAGTAAAGAAAAAGTACAATGAATTGATACTATTACAGCTTAGGGTGTTCCAGAGATTGGAGTTCAATTCAGGTGCTGTACTGTAAGAAGTCTCTGTATGTGGAATGTATAGGTTTTCCCCAGGTGCTCTGCTTTCCTCCTACAGTCCGAAGATGTACTAGGTAGGTTAATTGATCATTGTTGATTGCCCTATGATTCCGTTAGCACTAATTGGGGTTGTGGGATTGCAGTGGCCAGAAGTGCCAACTCTGTGCTTGTTATGCCCCTGAAAAATGGGGAGAAATAATCACGACAACGAAGTGATGTGGTTTCCTCATTGGGAATTTACTCAAGTGAACAAAATATACACAAATTACAAAAAACATATCTTCACAACAAATTGGTCACAACAGAATGCATACCCTCTGTAAATTACAGCAATACATAGCATTTGCCTGAGACATCATTCACATTTTCTCTACTGTTAATGGTGCATAATATGTAGCATTAGCTCAGTAAACTCTCACAACTTAAAAGGTACTAAATAAATAATACACAAACAACTGTGCAAAATACATTTACATAGGTGCACATGTAAACTCACAAAGCAGCAAATCACGCGGTATCAGTAAACAGAATGGTGGCAGCTCCGCTCACTCACGCGCTTTAATACACTCGCCAAACATTACTCTTACTTAGTCGAACATTACATAACCACTCTCTTGGCACTTTACACAAATTAGGAAGATATCATGACTCCTTTAACAGTGTAAATTACCGACAACATACCTGAAAAACGGGGAGAAATAATCACGACAAAGACGTGATGTGGTTTCCTCATTGGGAATTTACTCAAGTGAAGAAAGTACCGCGACGTCCCCTGGGTATGTGGGTGGAGACAGAAGCAATTGACCTCTGGCTAGCAGATCAAGGCTACTCTGCAGATCACTGATAATACTATCAGAGCTTAACTTTCCACAATAAAGAATGAAAGAAACAATGAAATGAATTAAATACCTATTAGTATTTTAGCCCTTTTTAACATGTGTTTTCACAGTTTTTAAACAATTTTTGAACTTAACAGATCTTTAGTGTCTTATCCTTTAACCTGTAACATGCTGTATCATTAAATAAATGTACTATTTATTTTGCTCCTGTCTGTTTTTACCAGCCCTGATAACTGCATTCCTCATTATCCTTCCACTTTCTGACCTGGTACGCTGGTTCCCAACTCCCTGGCAAACTAGTTTAAACCTATCCAAGTAGCACCAGTGAACACTCTGGTCAGGATCCCCTTCCCTTGATCTGGCATGACTTGATTTTTTTAGAAGAGCATCATGCTCTAAATGCATTCATGGATTAAAGCATCACTTTTCAAAGGCATGGCTCTAACTTTAGATTAAGCTCCCAGCCCTAAGCTCCCCAGTCAACCTGCCCAGGAGAAAGCTCCATCTATCTCTGCCCCAACCCTTACACTCCTAAAACACCAATTAGTTCCCCTGACCTTGGAAACTTTGAAACTTTTCAATCAAATTAACATTCAACCATTTAACTTCCAGGATATGGTACCAAAGTGCAATCCTTGTAAATGAATAGTGTCATAATTACAGCTCCCTTCCATATCCATATCGATTATCTCCAAGTCCAAACTTTTTCATTTTAGTAAATAGTGTTTTATGTGGAAGTAAATGTGCCACAGAACCAGCCTATATCCTAAAGGGACAGGTGATCTACTTGCCAACAGAAGAGCAACAGTGGATAATAAAGGAGGCAAGATACATGATATTCAAAGTTTAATCATGTAGAGGCAAATACCACTACTTATCCTGACAGCTGGGGAGAGATATAAAGAAATGCCAAAGAGGTAAAATAGGTATCAGGAGCTACATAAATTACCAACACATGTCAAGGTGAACATAAAATGTTTACTATTTCATGAGAAAAGTGTAGGCAGTCTCGAGGTTATGACATGGTTCTGTTTCTGAGAACTGTTTGAAACTTGAAGTCAGAAATGAACAAAGACAGTGTGTTGGAGAGGATCGCAGAAGAGGCTGAGATGTGAAAGTGATCAGGCACTTTAACTATAAAACTTTGGCTGTATCTCAAGTATTGCATATATTTCTGGTCACTCCACTAGTGGAAGGGTTTACCAGGATGCTGCCTGGATAGAGGGCATGTGCTATAAGGAGGGGTTGGACAAACTTGGGTTGCTTTCAATGCAGCGGCAGAGGCTAAGAGGAGATCCGATAGAGGTTTATAAGAGGCATAGATAGAGTAGACAGTATCTTTTTCTCAGTGTTAAAATGTCTAACAACAGAGGGCAGGCATTTATGGTGAGGGGGGTCATACTAAAGGAGATGTGAGATGCAATTACTTTACACAAAGATTGGTGGGTGCCTGGGCTGGTGGTAGAGGCAGATACATCGGGGACTTTTAAGATAGATTTGGATAGACACATGAATCTATGACACATGTACGTGAGGAAAATGGAGGGAAATGGACATTGTGCAAGCGTAAGGGGTTAGTTTAGTTGGCTATTTGATTACTAATTTATTTGGTTCAGCATGACATTGTGGGCTGAGCAGCATGTTGTGCTGTACTGTTCTATATTCTATGCTCTATCAATAATTAGTTCCATATTTCTAACTGCTAAATATTTGTTAACCAAAGTTATTGTGATACAGGAAAAAGGTGAGTATGAGGAGTTAGCAATTTCATCATGCTCATTTAATGGATAGAGGAATAAATCAAACAATCTACTCCTATTTATTTATTCCCATGAACGGTTTCCAGAAGTTCTTGTAAATAACATCTGCTTATCTATTAATGTACTCATATCCTCGAGCATGTTACTAATGACCAAAGCAATAACAGTTAGTTCACTGAATTCATGATTCCCTGGGATAGTAACAATTGGATTCTGAGTATTTGTCTAATTGTAATCTCATTGTTTTCTCTATCACTATTTCTCTATCTGTTCTTCATTGATTTTCATTAATTCTGCCTGAAGATCCTTTCAGTGGGAACCCTCTTTCTTTGTGGCTCAGGTTGCTCTCAATGTTTTGGAGTTATTGAAAATTCAGGTGGTCTCTGTAGTGAAGCATCATGTGGCTGAGCTGAAACAAATATTCATGTTGATGTGCTGGATGAGGATGTTGTTGAGAAGATGGTGAGGACCTTCCTTTAATTGTATTGGTTGTGTGATGAAGGTGCTGCAGAGTGGTGCAAGGGAAGCAATTTCATTATGCTGACCCAATCAAACCTGAGCATTAGCAAGAGGAAATTAAAAAAAAACCTGTAGTTGCTGGAAATATTAAAGAAAAATAGACAATGCTGGAAATACTCAGCAGGTCAGGTGAAATCTATGGAAGGAGAAACAGTTCACATTATGGGTTCAGAATCCTTCCTCAGGACAATGTTAACTGTAAACAATTTCTCTTTCCACATCTGCTGCCTGACTTGTTGAGCATTTCAACATTTCCTGTTTTAGTTGGGGACCTGCAATGTACTGCTCAAGCTCAGAAGATGATTAACCTGAATGAGAGCTTGGAGTCAATTTGCCATCTCAATTAGAGGCATGGAGTCATATAGTACAGAAACAGGATCTTCAGTTCATGCCTAATTCCATTCACGAGTCCTGGTACTTTTATGAAGATCTTTCTGACATCATGCAGTCACAGGACGGGCCAATCTAGCAGAAGATAGTCTATTTTGAATGATAACCAGTTAAAACTGAGACGGCTGGTGTGGTGCAAATTTAATTAGACAGGCTGATGGGCTGAAGGATACATCCTTATGAGAATAGGTTGAGTGAATTCAGCCTTTTCTCCTTGGAACGACAAAGGATGAGAGGTGACCTGATAGAGGTGTATAAGATGATGAGAGGCATTGATCATGTGGATAGTCAGTGGATTTTTCCCAGGGCTGAAATGGTTGCCACAAGAGGACACAGCTTTAAGGGTAGGTACAGAGGAGACGTCAGGGTAAGTTTTTTACTCAGAAAGTGGTGAGTTTGTGGATTGGGCTACTGGCAATGGTAGTGGAGGTGGATATGATAAGGTCATTTAAGGGACTTTTGGATAGGTCCATGAAGCTTAGAAAAATAGAGGGCTATAGGTAAGCCTAGTAATTTCTAAGGTAGGGACATGTTCAGCACAACTTTGTGGGTTGAAAAGCCTGTATTGTGCTGTAGGTTTTCTAAGATTCCGGTATCTTAGCCACAATAGTTGTTGCGGGAAACCCAACTCGTATTCTTCCAGTTGATTCCAACCAAAAACTGTTCCCTTCTCTCAGTCAAATATAGAAATAAATGAAAAATTAATGATTCACTAAGGCATTTGATTCAGTTAAGCAGTTGTCACCTTCTAATCATTTTTATAATATAAATGAGTTTAAGTGTTTGGTGACTTTTCATTTCAGAGACCTGTAATCTGTTGATATGCTTGTTTAATTGAATACTGTTTGAGAAGCGTATTTGATATTCTTGTTGATTAGAATGGTATTTCAGAAGCATAATAAAATTCCATGATTGGCATTTGTACACCAACTCAGCATAATTCCATTTTGAGGTGTTGCTTTAATTACTGCCAGAACAGCAGCTCCATGTCACAGAGATGTGTATTTAAATTCCACTGTAAAGAGTTAAGCATATTATCACGTTTACTGCAATTCAAGTTTATTTATCACGTGCATCAAAACATGTAGTCAAATGCGCAGTTTGAGTTAACAGCCAACATACCTTAGGGAGAGCTGGTGACAGCCCATAAGTGTTGCCACACATTCTGGTGCCAACATAGCATGCCCATAATGCTTGGCAGGACAATACAGAATACAAAAAATTGGATTACAAGTAAAACAACAATGACAAAACATGTATCGTTCCTCCCTCTCAACCACACACGTGAACTGTCCTTCGATTCCTGGACAGTCCTCAGTGCCACCAAGCTTTTTCCATTGGTCTACTACTTCTGAAGTACTAATCATCCTTCAGACTTTGATCTTCAGTATCAACCCAGAAACAAGCCTTTGATAGGACTCTGTAGCTCAACTCCGAATGTGCCAACAGACTGTCCTTATGCCTCCTGCTTGCACAAACGTGCACTGACCTGGGACAGTCCAAAAGCCACAGATGTCCTTCATCCACCTGTCTACAGCATTGGCCTTCAGGTGCGAAGCTGAGTTCTTGGCTCTAGATGTTATTCATCCCTTGTCCATATTGTTGACCTTGAGAGCAGGGAAACGGAGCCTTCAATTCCAGATGTCCTTTGTCAGCAGTTCATGTCGCTAGCCTTCAAATATGCAGCATGGAGTGGAGACCTGACCTCTAGCTTGTTACATCACTACCCCTAAACCCTAACTTGATTCAAAGCTCCCCCTCTGTTGCCAAAACCATCCCGAACTTAAAAAAAAACAACTCTCTCGGTCATAATCGCAAGAGAGACCACAAATTAGTGCCATCCTGAAGTTCTTGAAATTGACATTTGGGGTGGATTTGCATTGACAACAATGCCACTGGTATATTTGTAGTTGCTTCTTCTTATTATATTGCTGATTAAAGATTTTACCTCCCTGCTAATGTTTGACTCCACGGATGTTAATGGAACTGACTTAGAGAAGTGGAATAGAATCTGTAGTCATTATTATTTCTGGTTAACCATGAGATTAAGTACGCCCATCTAAATAGAAAGTAAGTTTTCAAAGAGAACAGAGCCCTCCACAGACCCAAGGAGCAATACCCATGGATACAGGTCCTAAGGACCAAAAAGTCCATACTGACCAACCATATAACCCAACCAGTTAGTTCCAATTTCCTGATTTTGGTCCATATCAGTCTAAACCCCACTCCTCCAGCTAACTATGTATCTTAAGACCATAAGAGCATAAGACAAAGGAGCAGAATTAGGCCATTCAGCCCACCGAGTCTTCTGTGCCAATCCAACATGGCTGATCATGGATCCCACTCAACCCCATACACTTGCCTTCTCACAATATCCTTTGATGCCCTGACCGATCAGTAAACTTCAACTTCTGCCTTAAATGTACCCACGGACTTAGCCTCCAGTACAGTCTGTAGCAGGACATTCCACAGATTTACTACTCTCTGGCGAAAAAAGACTCCTCCTTTCTTCTGTCCTAAGGAGTCACCCTTCAATTCTCAGGTTATGTCCTTTAGTTCTGCATTTCCCTGCCTTAAAAAAGCATTCTCTCTACATCCACCCTGTCTAGTGTTTTCAACATTCATTAGGTTTTAATGAGATCTCCCTGCATTTTTCTAACTTCTAATGAGTACAGGCCTAAAGTTGCCAAACCCCTTCATTCCTGGAATCATCCACATGAACCTCCTCTGGACTCTCTCCAATGACAACACATCCTTTCTGAGATATGGGGCCCAAAACTGTTGACAATACTCTAAGTGTGGCATGACCAGTGTCTTATAAAGGCTCAGCATTATCTCCTTGCTTTTATATTCTATCTCCTTTGAAATAAATGCCAACATGGCATTTGCATTCTTTACCACAGACTCAACCTGTAAATTAACCTTCTGGGAATCTTGCACAAGGACTCCTAAGTCCCTCCACACCTCTGATTTTTGAACCTTCCCCCCATTTAGATAATAGTCCGCACTATTGTTCCTTTTACCAAAGTGGACTATCATATATTTCCCGATGATGTATTCCATCTGCTGGATTTTTACCCATTCTTCCAATTTGGCTAAGTCCTGCTGCAATGGCATTGCTTCCTCAGTGCTACCTTCCCCTCCACCTATCTTCGTATCATCCAGAAACTTTGCCACAAACCATCAATTCCATTATCTAAATCATTGACAAAAAATGTAAAAAACAGCAGTTCCATTATTGACCCCTGAGGAACACCAGTAGTCACCAGCAGCCAACCAGAAAAAGGCCCCTTTTATTCCACTTGCTGCCTCCTGCCTGTCAGCCATTCTGCTATCCATGCCAGTATCTTTCCTGTAATGCCTTGGGATTTTATCTTATTAAGCAGCCTTATGTGTGTCACCTTATCAAATGCCTTCTGAAAATCCAAATAAATGACATCCATTGCCTTTTCTTTGTACACCCTGCTTGTTACCTCCTCAAAGAACTCTAACGGATTTGTCAGGCTGGATTTCTCTTTAAGGAAACAGGGTTGACTTTGACTTATTTTATCATTAGTTTCCAAGTACTTTGAAACCTCATCCTTAATAATAGACTCCAAAACTTTCCCAGCCACTGAGGTTAGTCTAACTGGCCTATAACTTTCTTTCTTTTGCCTTAAAGAGTGGAGTGACATTTACAAACTTCCAGTCCTCCAAGACCATGCCAAAATCAAGTGATTTTTGAAAGATCATGACCAATGAAATCGATATCTCTGCAGCAACCTCTCTCAGGACTTTGGGTTGTAGTCCATCTGGTCCAGGTGACTTATCCATCTTAAGACCTTTGAGTTTGCCTAACACTTTTTCCTCTGTAATAAGAATGGCACATACTTCTGCTCCCTGACACTCACGGACTTCTGGCACACTGCTAGTGTCTTCCACAGTCAAGACAGATGTACAATGCCCATTAAGTTAATCTGCCATTTCTTTGTACCATATTACTATCTCACCAGCAAAATTTTCCAGTGGTTAAATATCCCATTTACTCTTTATATAACTGGAAAACAATTTTGGTGTCCTGCTTTCTATTATTGGCTAGTCTACCCTGATATTTAATCTTTTCCCTTCTTATAGCTTTTTAGTTGCTTTTTGTTGGATTTTAAAAGCTTCCTGATCATCCAACTTCCCATTCACTTTTGCTACCTTATAAGCCCTTTCCTTGGCTTTTATGCTGTCCTTAACTTTCTTTGTCAGCCACAGTTGCCACCTCTGCTATTTGAGAACTTCTTCCTCTGTGGAAAGTATCTATCCTGCACCTTGTGAACTATTTCCAGAAACTCCAGCCATTTCCGCTCTGCTGTCATCCCCACCAGCATCCTCTTCCAATCCTCTCTCATGCTTCTGTAATTCCCCTTATTCCATTGTGATACTGATAAATGTGAGTTATGCTTCTCCCTTTCAAATTGCAGTATGAATTATGATCATTATCTCCTAAGGGTTGCCTTATCTTAAGCTCCCTCATAAGATCTGAGTTATTACACAACATTCAATCTAAGCTAGCCTTTTCCTGAGTAGGCTCAAGCACAAGCTGCTCGAAGAAGCCATCTTGTATGCATTCAACAAGTTCCCTCTCTAAATATCCAACACCAACTTGATTTTCCTAATCCCCTTGCATGTTGATGTCCCCCATCGTTACTCTTATTACATGCCTTTTCCAGCTCCCTTTGAAATCTCAACTCCACATCTAGGCTACTATTTGGAGGCCTATATATGATTTCCATAATGGCATTTTTATCCTTGCAATTTCTTAACTCTATTCACGATGATTCAACATTATTTGATCCTATGTCATCTCTTTCTAAAGATGTAATTGCATCTCTTACCAACAGAGCCAGACAACCACCTATGCCTTTCTGCCTGTCCTTTCCGTACAAAGTATATCCTTTGAAGTTAAGCTCCCAACTATGATCTTCTTTCAGCCATGACTCAGTGATGGCCATAATGTCGTACTGACCAAGCTCTAGTTGTGCCAGAATTTAGTCCACCTATTCCAAAAGCTACGCACATTTAAATATAACACCTTCTGTCCTGCGTTCATTGCCCTTTTGAATTTTGCTCTGTGATACAATTTAACTCTTTGCTCTGTCTGCATTTGTACTCAATCATTGGTTTTTCCTTCCTTACATTCATGTTACACTCATCATCTATTTGTAAACCTGCTGGCTCATCCTCAGCTCTATCATCCTATTTCCCATTCCCCTGCCATATTAGTTTAAACTACTCCCAACAGCTCTAGTAAATCTGCTTGCAAGAATATTTGTCCCCCTTGGATTCGAGTGTAACCCATCCCTTTTGTATAGGTCCCACCTGCCCAAGGAGAAGTCACAATTACCCAAAAATCTGAATCCCTGCCTCCACAGCTGCACGTGGCAACAAATTCCACAAATTCACCACCTTTTGGCCAAAGAAATTTCTCTGCATCTCTGCTTTGAAAGAGCGCCCCCTCTATCCTAAGGCTGTGTCCTCTTGTCCTAGACTCTCCCACCATGGGAAACATCCTTTCCACATCGACTCTGTCTAGGCCTTTCAACATTTGAAAGATTTCAATGAGATCCCCCCTTTCATCCTTCTGAATTCCAGCAAGTACAGAGCCAGAGCCATTAAACGTTTCTCGTATGTTAACTCTTTTGATCCTGGAATCATCCCTATGAACCTCCTCTGGACCTTCTCCAAAGCCAGCACGTATTTTCTAACATGAGGGGCCCAAAACTGTTCATAATAATCATCTTACATGATACTATTGTACCTGGCTCAACCACTGCCTCTGACAGTAAATTCCATGTACTCACCACCCTCTTTGAGAAAATATTGGCCCTCTTTCACTTACACCTTAAATCTGTCCCTGAGTTTTTGAACTCTGCTACACTGGGGAAAAGACTGTTACCTTCCCCCTTATCTCTGCCTCAAAGGTCGCCCTTCAGTATCCTGCATTCCAAGGAATAAAGATCTAGTCATGCCGACCACTCCCTGTAATTCAAACCTTCTATTCCTGTCAATATCCTTGTAAAGTTTTTCTGCAGCCTTTCCAGTTTAACTACATCTTTCCTATAACTGGGTGACCAAAACTGTACATGGAACTCCAAGTGCAGTCTCACCAGCAACTTAAACATTGTAACACAATGTTTTAGTTCCTATATTCAGTGCACTGATTGATGAAGGCCAGCATGCTAAACACTTTTTTCACCTCCTTGTCTGTGTATGATGCAGCTTTCAATGAACTTGTGTTCCTAGGTTCTTCTGTTCCCTACAATTTATAGTATAAGTCCTTCCAACATATATCAGCTCACATGTACCTGTATTGAAATTTTCCAATCAGTGTTGAAATCCATTTGCCACTACTTAGCCCACTTCATAAAGTGATCAAGATTTCCTTGTAATCTATCATAACCTTCACTATCAACCTTGAAGCAAGGAAATAATGTTTGCTTGGTATGACGGAACCTTGCTAGCATTTATCCATAAAGCTTTTATCAATGAAGACAGTAAGAAGTTTATTATCTATCTGCAGTTTCTTGGGTCTTGTGATGAACTAATCAGGGACGCAATTCTCTGTTTCATGTTAGTGACTTCTCTGCAGAAATATTTCACTGGGACATTGTGTGGTCTTGTTAACATTCTGTAGGTGCCTATTTTTCTTTCATTATGATATTGCAAATGCAAGGAGCTGAAAGCAAAGGAGTATTCCATTTTGCAGCTCCACAGTAGAATATGTAGCAACCTAGAGTCCTGCCTGGTTTATCCACCTCCCAGGAAAGCTGACAGTTTGGAAACTTACTGCCCATTGAAAAAAAGACAATTAATCTCAGTAGTTTGACATTTAATTTTAGTGAAGAGATCCATTTTTCATGTTACAGAGTAATGCAGAATATTTCTTATCAGCTTGCATCTCATTATATATAATGGCCATATCATATTTCAAGCTGGCAAAGGACACTACTTCAGTTCAAAAAACAGGTACCAAAGTGGTTTAAAACACAACCTTAATTTTTCTTTTTGTCTCTGCCTCATGTGAAAGATCATTTTTATCATTTATCATTTTCCTCATCCTCTGTCCTTACAATTGCCTCTATTCCTTACTATATATCTGTATTTCTGCCATCTTCCCCCTTCCTTTCCAGTCCTGAAGAAAGGTTTCAGCCTGAAATGTTGACAATTTATTCATCTCCTTAGATACTGCCTGAATTGCTGAGGTCCTGCAGCATTTTGTGTATGGATGCCCTCTCTTTTGCTCTTGTGCTGTCTTTTACTTCCCTTGTCAGCCACTGTTGCCTCAACTTCCCTTTAGAATGTATCTTCTTGTTTGTGATGAACTGCTTCTGCATCTTCCAATTACATCCAGAAACCCCAGCCATTGCTGATCTACCATCATCCCTGCTAGTGTCCCTTTCCAATCAACTCTGGCCAGCTTTTCTCTCAGGTCTGTATTTCACATTCCTTAACAGTAATAATGATCTATCTGATTTTAAACTTCCCCTCTTAAACTGCAGGGTGCTTCTTTGCCTTAAGCTCCCTAATCAAATCCGGCTCACTACACAACACCCAGTGCAGAATTATCATTTCCCTATTGGATTCGACAGCAAGCTGCTTGAAAAAGCCATCTCATAGAGATCCCACAAATTCATTCCCTTTGATTCAAGCAACAATCTTATTTTCCATATCTACTTACATATTAAACATCCACTTTGACCATAGTAACGTTACCCTTTTCTGTTTCCCCTTGTAATTTATATCCCACATCCTGGCTGCTGTTCAGAGGCCTGTATACTGTGCATGCTCTATTAGGGTACTTTTACCCTTGCAGTTTCTTAAGTCTACCCCCAAGGATTTGCATCTTCTGATCCTATGTCACTTATTTCTAAGGATTTGATTTCAATTTTACCAACAAAGCCATCACACACCCTCTGCCCAGCCACCAATGCTTTCAATATGATGTGTATCCTTGGATGTTAAGCTCCCGCTATGATCTTTAGTTTAGCCGTGACTCAAAGATGCCGACAACATCATGCCTGCCAATCTCTAACTGCACTATAAGATTATCTACCTTATTTAATATACTGTGTTCTTTCATATATAACCCCTTCAGTCCTCTATTCATCACCCTTCTTTTCAATTTTGGCTCCATGTTGCCTGAAGTTAAATTCTTATCCATTTCTAAACTTCTTACTTTATTCTTTATTCTGGAGACTACAATAACTTCTCCTGCTCTTTCCTTCCATTTTATTTTATTCATACTTTTCTTAGCCACTTGAATCTGACCCTGAACTTTGGTTCGGTCACTCATCCTTCTTTCAGCCCCTACTCTCATCCTCGTGGGGAGCAACGATCTCAGATTTTTGGGCAAGTTCAAAGGCAGAGGCTTCACCAGAACCACTTGTTGGATTACCCTACCTGGACCACTCACAGTCATATCCTCTTGTCCCGAGCTACAGACTGAATTTGAAGTAGTTAATCTATTGAGTGTGACTGCCTCCTGAAATTCATTATCAAGTAACTCTCCCCCTCTCTGATGCTTTGCAGTGTTTGAAACTGAGATTCAAGTTCATCAACTTTGATCCCAATATCCTTGAGCAACCAAGACTTGGTGGAGATATGGTCATCAGGAATCACAATGGGGTCCACCAGCTCCCACATCATGCAGCTACAACACATCACTTGATCTTGCATCCCTACTTTCTTTAATTAGTTATAATTTGCTATCTTTTTAGTTAACCCGTTTCTAAAAAATACTTACCTGTTTTTACCTGCTACTCACCTGCACCTCCTTGGCAAAGCCGCTGGAACCAATGCCTCACACCTCAGACTACTACACTGGCCTACGCATACAATAGAGTGTGATTAAAGACCATCTGCACAAAGTTCATTCCATAGGGATGGAGGACATGGATGGGAAGGTAAGGGAGCTTTGGATTGTGAAAGGGGTAGTAAATTTTGTCAAGAAAAATCAGGATATATTTGTTAAGTTTAGGAAACCAAAAACTCATCGAAAAATGAGTTTTTAGTGACAAGTGGATCAGAATGTGACAAGTGGATCAGAATGAAAATCAGATTTATTTTCATTGTCTTATATGACACTTAATTTGTTTTTCTATAGCAGAAGTACAGTGAACTGATATAAAATTTCAATAATTTTCAAAACAAAAAATAGTGCAAAAAGAAAGGAATAATGATGTAGTACTCACGGATTCCTGAATTGTTCAGAAATGCGCTGATGGAGGGAAGACATGTGGATTTTCAAGCTCCACAATTGTATTAATGAGAAGAGGGAATGTCCCAGATGGTGTAGGTTGCTGCCTTCCTGAGGCACCACTTCTTGAAGTTGTCTTTGCTGGCAAGATGTCTTGATGGAACTGGCTGAATCTACAACTCATTGCAGCCTCTTGCAATCCTCTGTACTGGAGCCTCCATATCAGGTTGTGATGCAGAAAGCTCGCTACTGTACATCTGTAGGAATTTGCAAGAATCTTTGGTGCCCTACAAAATCTCCTAGGCTACCTAACTACCTAGAGCCATTCGAATGCCTTTCTTATGATTGCATCAACAGATTGAGCTCAGGGCAAATCCTCGGAAATGTTGACATCCACAAATTTAAAGTTGCCATTCCTTTCAATCGCTGACCTCTCAATGAGGACACATCTGTGTTCTCCTGACTTCCCCTTCCTGAAGTCCACGATCTATTCATTAGTTTTGCTGATGTTGAGTGCAAGGTTGTTATAACCGGGCAGTGGTAATGGGGACAAGCTCCCACTAGCTATTAAATGCTTCCAGTGCATGCGACTCAAATAGCCTCTGACAACCAAGTCCAGCTCCTGACCTTCACATGTGGCTTAGCTAATAAACACAGTGAAACCATTTTTATTGACAGGAGAATGGGAAAAGGTGGGTTACTGGTTTCTTCAAACCAGTTGCTTCGGGTAGCTAGGGCTTGTCAGCCATGATTTCTCATCTAGGAGAAGGAAAACTCTGATCTCAAACCTCTGCTGCCTGGCAGCTATACCCACTCATAGGGAAGGCTTTGGGAGTAAACCCTGAAGGAAAAGTCTGGAGCTTGATTCCCTAAGATGGTCCTACATTGAGTTCAATGCTGACTGGCAATTCCTGTGATGCTGTTGGTGCCAAATTATCTTGGTCTCTGCTGTTCCTTTGGGTTCATCAGGTGCATGAAGAGGGGAAGCTTGCTACATGGGCAGCAACGTGCTTTCCATATCATACTGCCACGGTTTGTGTATCAAGACAGCTAGGTTGCAACATCCATGGTTGACCTGACCAACGGAGGCCCAATCGCACCACCATCATGTCACCTCAAGACCATCTGAAGTATTACTAACAACAGCAGTGTCATCAGCGAATAGACAGTGCTTGTGCTGTGCTAAGCCATACAGTCATAAGTTTAGAGACAGTGGACGAAGCACACATCCTTGAGATGTGCCTGTGGTGACTGTCAGCAAGGAGGAGATCTTATCACTGATCTGGTTTGACTGTGGCCTTCTGATGAGGAAGCGAAGAATCAAAGTTGCAAAGGGAAGTACATAGGCTCAGGTTTAGACCCGTGGTGATTAAAACTAAAGGGAAGATAGCATTGAATGCTGTGCTGTAATCAATAAACAGCAGCCTGACTTATTCACACAAGGATTGGTTGAAGAGGAGCAGAATAGATCTGTTTCTAGGAGGAAGCTGGAAATGATGGAACATGGAATGGAGTGTTGCTTTGTTTTGAAAGTACAATTTTCATGAAGCATCATTGATGAAAAATCTGAAAATCAAGAGTAAGTTTAAGTGGGGCGTAAAGGATGCTGTTGATACCTTACCGACCAAGTTTGTGGATGTTACAAAGATAAGTGGAGGGGCAGATGTTGTTGAGGATGCAGTAAATTTGCAGAAGGACTTGGACAGATTATGAGAATGGGCAAAGAAGTGTCCGACAGAATATAGTGCAGGGAAATGTATGGTCACTCACTTTGGTGGAATGAATAAAGGCATAAACTATTTTCTAAACCAGGAGCGAATTCATAAATCTGAGGTGCAAATGGTCTTGGGAATCCTATTGCAGGAGTCCCAAAAGGTTAACTTGCAGGTTGTGCGGTGGTAAGGAATTCAAATGTAATGTTAGCATTCATTTCAAGAGGACTAGAATATAAAGCAAGGATGTGATGCTGAGGCTTTAAAAGGCATTGGTCAGACTGCATTTCATATACTGACCAGTTTTGGGCATCATATCTAAGAAAGCCACTGGAGAGGGCTCATACGAGGTTTATGAGAATAATCCCAGGAATGAAAGTGTACGAGGAGTGTTTAATATCTTTGTGCCTGTACTCACTGGAATTTAGGAGGAAATAATTGTAACCTACTGAATATTGAGAGACATAGTTTGAGAGGATACAGACAGGATGTTTTCAGTAGTGAGAGAGCCGAGAACCAGAGTGCATAGCCTCAGATTAAAAGGATGGACATTTAGAACACAGATGAGGAGGAATTTATTTAGCCAAAGCGTGGGAAATCTGTGGAATTCATTTCCACTGACAGCTGTGAAGGCCATGCCATTGAGTATATAGCAGAGGTTTATAAGTACTTAAATAATAAGGGTGTTAAAGCTTATGGGGAGAAGGTTGGAGAATGGGGTTCAGAGGGAAAATGAATCAGCTGTGATCAAATGGTGGAGCAGACTCAATGCCCAAATTGCCTGACTCTGCTCTCCACGATCTTATGGTCTAAATGCTGGCATAGTCTGTTTGGGCTGAAAAGCTAATCTCCCTACTCATAATCTATGTAATGATATATAAGCTTTATAGAATGGATATATTGTTTAAAATATGATTATTTAAGTCAAGGATTAGCCTTTCTTAATTTAATTCTGGCAAATTTAAGACTCTTCTTCATTATTAAAGGGTTCTTGAATAGTGTCAGCTTCACTGGGTAAAGCGTCAAAATATTAGCTTTCCCTGATATAGTCCTGTCATATCATCATGAATAAGACTGTGTGAAGGGCATGGCTGTGTATTGTTAACCATGAAACCCCCATCCATATACTTACTTTGTACCTCAAGTAAGCAATCAACTAACGTACACATTTGATAGTCCTGATTCTATTGGCAATCCAACACACTGCTAATTCACTTTTGAAATGTTAAACAGTAGTGTTACAAACGACAAAGTGAACCAGTAAGTTTAAAGGAAATATTGGAACCAGAGCCCCAGTATGTCAAAAAGAGTTCAGGGTCCATGGCCCTGTGTCTCAATTACAGGATCTGGGCCCCACTGTTTCAATGGGACAGCAGGGGTTAGGAAGCACATGCATCAACGGTGATGAGGGAAGCAGGGCTCTAGTGGGTCAAAGAGTAAGAGCATGTTAAAAGGAGGACAGCAGTTTGAGCTGGGGTATATCAGAGTGGAATCAGGGCCCCGGTGCATGGCAAATAGGCTCTTGCCACATCAAAAGGATCCAGGTCTTGCACTGTCTGGCCTCCGGTCATCCATGTTTCGTGGCTTGCTCAGTGAATCTTCCTAGACCATCTCTATGATTTTCCAGAATACACTTTTTAAGGATTGTGGCTTTTGATTTGGATATTGCAAAATAAATTTTGCTGCTTAAAGTTCTGTTCTTTCATGAACTGTAACTAGTAAGGTGTTCTAAGTGTGTTTTTTTACCTTGGTGTTTTTCCATCAGCAGCAGGAATGACAAATTGTTAGTGTTACATATAAATTTATAGTGAACGTGGCAGCATGCTGCTCCATCATCATAAACATTGCTGAAAGAGATAGGCTTGAAAATATGGCTGTATGACACAGCGACTAGATGTCATCTAGATTATTCTTTTCCCTGACTTGCCTGCTTATAATGTCTGGTGCTGCCTTTTGACATGAAACTTATTTTTAGAAGGCATTGCCATTAATGTTGTTACCTTCTGATTATGAAAGGCCAGCTTATTCAGCAAGGATAACCACAATGCCACTGTAAATTTGTGGTGTGACAGTGTATTCTCCTCAGTTGGAGGTCTGCCAAGTGAAATTCCATTTCTTCTGGGTTGTTTCTTAAATCTATCTCTTTGACCAATATTTTTGTTATTACACTGATATTTCTTCATTTGCTTCATCAAATTTTGTTGGAAAACGCTCCTGTGAACTGCTTTAAGACATTTTGCTAATTTAGAGGCACTGTATAAATACAAGCTGCTTCATGAAATATATACTTGTGTCTCTTTCTCAGGGATATTGTTATAGACACTGACCAGTTAATGCAGTTTGCTCTTCAGTGATTGCGCTCTTCCACAAAACTAGATTACATAAAAATCTTCTGCTAAACAGCTTAAATTCTTCCCTTTAATGTCTCTTTTTTTCCCCTTTTTAAGGTGGATGGGGTCCTGTCAGAGTCAGTGATCTACTACTGCACTCAAACTGCAGTTCTCTATGGTGGTGAGTTCTTCCTTCTGGAGCTCGCCAACCAGCCATATTTCAACACTCCACTAGCAGCCTGGAAGACATATGCCTTCAGGGCCTTTGGGGTGTGGCCCCATGGGCGACTTGACTACTTGCCGGTGCCATGATAAAAAAACTGGAATGTCGCAGACACTGGAACATCGGTACAGCAGATGCAGCTGTCAGAGGCCTCTGTACTCAGGTGATTGCTCTAACTTGATGGCAGAGGTGGGGGAGGGGGAATTCTGCTGATTCTCAAGTTAAGTGTGTTCGAATAAGTGTCGCTTCAGATTGTATCGTCAAAACAGTGATCTGTTGGACTCCCTATCACTTTGGAAAGGGTGACACCTCTGTGTCCCTTGTTATTGAGAGAGAGAGAGCCTATGGACTGTCAAAATGTCAGGTGAGCAATAGTATTTGTTGGACTGCAGATCATGGTCTCTCTTTGGGGGCTTGTTATTGCTTTGCCTGGTAGATGGGGATGCTTATGCTTCCTGCTAGAAAATATGAGGTGAGGGTTGATACCTTGCTGCTGCTTGTGCATGACAGGGGCATTGGGGGAAAACTGGGGTTCTAACATTTTTCTATCATTCATTCTTTGGGGTTTTCTTTTGTCTTGTGGATGTCCGCAAAGAGTAAGAATTTCAGATGGTATCCTGTATACATTGTCTGATATTAAATGGAACTACTGAATCTTTGAAATGCACACTGAATGCTCTGAGAAACTTGACATAACTGTCTCAAATGTCTGTCCATGGATAATTTCTGTTTCAACTTTTCATGAATATATGTTATCCTTATATCCCTGCAAGCAAGAGAAATACTATGCCTGCCCATTCACCTCCTCTCTCACCTCCATTCAAGACCACAAACAATCCTTCCAGGTGAGGCAGCACTTCATCTGCGAGTCCATTGGGGTCATCTATTGTGTCCAGTACTCCCAGAGCAGCCTCTTCTATATTAATGAGACAGCATGAATTGGTGGACTGCTTTGATGAGCACCTCCACTCCACCCATAAAAGGCAGAACTTCCTGATCTGACCTGTCAGTCCAAGGCCTCCTCTTGTGCCAAGCTGAGACCACACCCAGGGTGGAGGGGCAACACTTCATATTCCTTCCAGGTAGCCTCCAACCTAATGGCATTAACATCAATTTCTCCAGCTGCTATATTTTTTTCTCTGTTTTTATTTTCCCTTCCCCCTTCCCTCTTCTTCTGTTCCCCACTTTGGACTCTTACCTCTTCCCCTCACTTGCCTATCATGTCCCCCTGGTGCCTCTCCTTCTTCTCCTTCTCCCGTTGTCTAGCCCTTTACCTTACTGACCCACCTGGCTTCACCTACAGTATTAACTTCTAGCTTGTCCTCCTTCCACCTCCCCACCTTTTTATTCTGCCATCTTCCCCCTTCCTTCCCTGTGCTGAGAAATGGTCTTGGCCTGAAACATTGACTGTTTATTCATCTGCATAGATGCTGCCTGACATTCTATGCTCCCCCAGCATTTTTGTAAGTGTTGCACTGGATTTCCAGCATCTGCACATTCTCTAATATTTACTGCCTACCCTTATTGACCTGTATCTAGACCATAGCCCTCCATTCCCCTATCATCAATGTACATATCTTTTAACTGTTGAAATTGAGCTCATGTGCACCACTTGTGCTGGCAACTCATTCCACACTCACACAACCCTTTGAGTGAAGAAGTTTCCCCTCATGTTCCCTTTAAACTTTTCACCTTTCCCCATTAACCCATGAGTTCTAGTTGTAGTCCCACCTAACTTCAGTGGAAAATTATGATGGCATCCGTTAGTCTCGCGAGATCATGGATTTGCACATGGAAAGTCTAGGAGTGTCCTCTCCAGGGTGCAGGCCTGTGCAAGGTTGTATGGAAGCTGGACAGTTACCCAAGCAGCAAGTCTCCCCTCTCCACGCCACTGATGTTGTCCCAGGGAAGGGCAAGGGCCGATACAACTTGGCGCAAGTGATGTCGCAGGAGTTGCCAGACTGAGGTTGAAGACAACGTCGGACTACCTTAGCGACTCCAGCTCTGGATTTGTCCTCAGGGTTTACTCCCGAAGCCTTTCCCATGAGTGGGTATGGCTGCAAGGCAGCAGAGGTTTGAAATCAGAGTTTTCCTCTCTTAGTTGGATTGCCTTCCCGGGCTGATGAGCTCCATCTACCCAACATACTGGTTTTAAGGCATCAGAACCTGCCTTTGCCCCTTCTCCTGTCAGTAGAAACAGTTCTGCCGGGCTTAGAGGCTAAACCACACAAGAAGGACAGGAGTTGGGCTTGGTTGTCAGAGGCTATTTGATGCGCATGCTGTAAGGAGCACTTTTAGGTACTGGGAGCTTGTCCCCACTGCCACTCCTCAGCCTGACAACCTTGGAATCAGTGAAAAAAGGCTGCTTGCATTTATCCTATCTATACCCCTTATAATCGTGTATACCTCCATCAAATCCCCACTCAGTCTTTTACGTTCTAAGGAATAAAATCCTAACCAATTCAATCTTTCATTATAATTCAGGTCCTCCAGTTTTGGCATCATCTTTGCAAATTTTCTCTATACTCTTTCAACCTTATTTACATCTTTCCTGTAGGTAGGTGACCGAAAATGAAGACAATATTCCAACTCAGGCCACACCAACATCTTATACAGTTTCAACATACCATCCTATATTCTGTAATCAATACATTGTTTCATGAAGGCCAAAGTGGCAAAATTTTTCTTTATGACCCTATCTAATTGTGCTGCCAGTTTCAATGAGTTATGGACCTGTATTTCCAGATCCCTTTGTTCTAACACACTCCCCAGTCACTACCGTTCACTTTTTAAGACCTGCCCTGACTGGTCTTACGAAAGTGCAACACCTCACACTTGTCTGTATTAAATTCCATCTGCCACTTTTCAGCCCAAATTTTCAGCTGGTCCAGATGCCACTGCATGCTCTGCTCACTGTCCACTACACCCCAATCTTGGTGTCATCTGCAAATTTGCTGATCTAGTTGTCCAGTTCACTGATACAGATGACAAACAACAGACCCAGCATCAATCCTTGCAGCAGTCCAGTAGTCACAGACCTCCAGTCAGAGAGGCAACTATCTACTGCCACTCTCTGGCTTCCCCCACAAACCTAATGTCTAATCCAATTTAGTACCTCATCTTGAATAACTAGTGACTGATCCCTCTTGACCAACTCCTATGCAGAACTAGTCAAATGGCTTTTTAAAGTCCATGTGGGCAACATCTACTGCCTTGCCTTCATCCATTTTTCCTGGTAACTTCCACAGAACACTCTATAAGATTGGTTAGACACAATTTATCATGCACAAAGCCATGCTGACTATCCCTAATCAGTCCATGTCTGTCCAAATACTCTATATCTCATCCCTTAGAATAACTTCTGAAAACTTTCCCACTACTGACATCAGGCTTACTGGCCTATAATTTCCTGATTTATTTTTAGAGCCTTTCTTAAACAGTAGATCAACAGTAGCTATCCTCCAACCCTCTGGTATCTCACTTGTTGCTGTATGATTTAAATATCTCCACTAGGGCACTTGCAATTTCTGTACTTGCCTCTCTCAGAATCCAGGAGAATACCTTGTCAGGCTCTGGGGATTTCTCCACCTAAATTTGCCTCAACACAACAAACAACTCTTCCTGTATAATCTGTACTGGGTCCATGACCTTGTTGCTGCTTTGCCTCACGTCCATAAACTCTGTATCTATTTCCTGAGTAAATACAGATGCAAAAAATATTGACCTAAGTTCTCCACCCTCTCTTTTAGCTCCTTGCATACATTACCATTCTAATCTTCTGGAGGACCAATTTTGTCCCTTGCAATCCTTTTGCTCTTAACAATCTGTAGGATCCTTTAGGATTCTTCTTCACCTTATCTGCTAGGGCAAACTCATGCCTTCTTTTAGCCCACCTGATTTCTTTCTTAAGTGTTCTTTTGCATTTCTTATACTTCATAAGTACCTCATTTGTTCTTACCTAACTGCACCTGCTATACACCTTTTTTTTCTTAACCAAGGCCTTGATGTCTGTTGAAAACCAAGGTTCATCATTCTGTTAACTTTACCCTTTATTCTAAGATGCACATACAGGCTTTGTACTCTCAAATTTTCACTTTTAAAGGCCTCCTACTTACCAAGTTCTCCTTTGCCAGAAGGTAGCCTGTCCTAATCCACACTAATCCATACTTCCAGATACCATCAAAATTGGCCTTTTTTCCAATTTAGAATCTCAACCTGCAGACCAGACTTACCTTTTCCCGTATTTACTTTAAAAAAAATGACATCATGGTCACTAGATGCAAAGCGTTCCCCTACACAAACATTTATCTCCTGCTCTGTCTCATTTCCTAATAGGAGATCAAGTATTGCACTCTGTCTTATTGGGACTTCTATGTACTGATTAAGGAAACTTCTATGTACTGATTGAACACATTTAACAAATGCTATCCCATCTAGTCCTTGTACTGTACGGGAATCGCAGTCAATATGTGGAAAGTCAAAATCACCTGCAATAACAACTTAATGTTTCTTGCAATAATCTGCCATCACCCTACAAATTTCCCCTAAATCCCGTGGTCTAGAATATAACCCCACTAATCTGATCATACCTTTCTTATTCCTCAGTTCTACCTATAACACCTGCTAGACGAGTTTTCCAGTCTGTCTTGACTGAACACTGCCGTAACATGTTCCTTGACTAGTAACGCCACCCCTTTCCCTTTAATCTCTCCTGCTTTGTCACATCTAAAACAGTGGAACTCTGGAATACTGAGCCACCAGTCTTGCTCCTCCTGCAATCAAGTCTTACTAATTCCATATGTCAATCCATGCCCTGAACTCATCTGCCTTTGCTGCAATACCTCTTGCATTGAAATATACAAAGTTCAGGACTTTAGTCACACCATGCACACCCTTTTGATTTCTGGCTTTTTCTAAGGTTTTAACAACATCTATCTCCACAACCTGTCCGCTATCTGTTCTGGCACTTTGGTTCCCATCCCCATGCAGCTCGAGTTTAAACTGTCGAATGCAGCACTAGTATACCTCCCCGTTGGGATATTTGCCCCTATCCATCTCAGGTTCAAACTGTCTCTTCTTTACACAACTGGAAGAGAGCTCAATGATCCAAAAATCTGACACCCTTCTTCCTACAACTCATTAGCCCTGTGTTAAACTGTATGATCTTCCTATTTCTGGCCTCACTAGCATGTAGTACAGAAATTGGAAGATCATACACAGTTTAACACATGGCTAAGGAGTTGGTGTAGGAGAGGGGGCGTCAGATTTTTCATCAATATCTTTTCTTTGATAATGAAAAAATAACAAACTGTTGGAGGATTTGGGTCTAAGATGAGGAAAAGTGGAAACCCCTCAGCTGACTGGGAAGAGATCTCAGGAAAAACAGGTTAGCAAACCTAATACCTTCCCCACATCAACAGCAAGTGCGGTAGGGACAGCTATTTAATGGGGCATCGAAGCCAAAGCAGGCCATGTTCAATATTGTTAAAAATTAAGATGCGAAACAGAGACAGTGACCATAACTTCATAAGGTTTAAAGTTGTTGTGCAGAAGAACAATAATGTAACAAGAAAGTAATATACTGATGTCAAAGAGGAAGGAGTATTATAAGATGAAAAGAAGTCCTTGATTGAAATAAATTGAAATGCCTAAATATGGTAGATGTGAAGAGAATGTTTGAGTCCACCATCAACCTCCTCCAGGCGTCGCCGACCTTCAGACCCTCAGCCCAAGTCCACTCCGTTCCGTGGTTTATCAACTCTCTCCATTCGCATGTTCTCTCCTCATCTGTCCCTGACAAAAGACCAAGAGCCACAAGAAAGAACAACATCCCTCTCATTAGATAGCCCCACATTCCAAAGCTCCATTATCTCTAGTCATAACCCAAACATTGCTGCTACAGAGAAACCACTACATTAGCAGTGAAACCTTACAGTGCTTTACACATGCAAGGAGAAAAATGGAGGGGATCTTGTCTATTCACCCTCTGTTCAGAGCTGCGTTTGAGAATGTGCTAGTTCCTCCTATACAGGATGATGAGCAGAAACTGTGAGGTACACCCAGTCTAAACCTGTTATTTTATGTCCTGGAGTTTCTTTATAATTGTATGCTGTTATTTCTGGTGAATGGCTAATTGCATGGGGACAGTATTCACATAGACCGGGATTCAGGTGAGTGAGACATCCCTACCTCCTGGGCTTGGTGGGACCTAAGTCGTATCTAACCTAGAGCTACAGAGCCTGAGAAAGGTGGTTTTCTCACTGCTGAGTCCAGCGGCTGTTAATGAGGGGCTAATGAGCCCCATCTATGGAAACGCCCGGGAAAAGGGGGAATCAAAATATAGCAAGGACAAGCCAGGAAACTACAGTCTGGACAGCCTGACATCCATCCTAGGGAAGTTACTAGAAGGACTTCTGAGGGACAGGATCTACCAATATTTGGATAGAATAAGTCCAATTAGGAAAAATCAGTGTGGCTTTGTGTGTGGCAAGTCTTGTCTAATGAAACTTCTAGAGTTCTTTGAAGAGGTAACCAGAAGGGTAGATGGGTAACAAAGAACTGAAAATCTGCAGATGCTGGAATTCCAAGCGACACACACAAAATGCTGGAGGAACTCAGTAGGCCAGGCAGCACTAATGGAAAACAGTACAATCGATGTTTTAGGCCGAGACTCTTCATTGGGGTAGATGGATGTTGTCCATTGGACTTTAGCAAGGCTCTTGACAAGGTCCCAACACAATAGGCTGATATGTAAGTTTAGGTGTCATAGAATCCACGTAGAGATAGTTAGGTACATTTGAAATAAGCTTGGCGGTCTGAGGTCGAGAATGGTCATGGAAGGTTGTTCCTTGGAATGGAGCTGGTGCTGGAATGGAGATTAGGAAGTTTGCTGATGACATGAAATTAAGAGGTGTTGTTGATTACATGAGCACTTAGGAAGTGGACAGAGGAATGGCAAACAGATTTCAATACTGATAAGTGCGAAGTAATGTACTTTGTAAATTCAAACCAGTGGAGAATGTGTACTATGAGTGATAAATTACTAGGGAGTGTAGGGACTGAGAAACACAAGAGCATCAAGGTTGAAGAGAATGGGGAAAAAGGTGTTTCGGATGCTGGCCTTCATCAGTCAGGGCATCAAGTATAGGAGCAGGGACAGTATATTGTAGTTCTATAAGTCATTTGAGAGACCAGTCTTGGAATTCAGTGTACAACCCATTATAGAAAGATGTCATTAAACTAGAATAAAAATGCACAGAAGATTTATGAGAAGGTTGCCAGGAACAGAGGACCTCAGTTAAAGAGAGTGGTTGGCCAGGCCAGGTCTTTGCTCCTTGGAATATAGGAGAATAACTGGCGACCCTATAGAAGTGCTTAAAGTTATGGGAGGCATAGATAAGTTTGATGATAACAGTCTTTCCCCTGTGGTGACCAGAATTGAGTGGCAGAGATTTAGGGTGAGAGTGGACAGATTTTTAAGGGTCACAGAGGGAATATAGGAATGAGCTACCAGAGGAAGTGTTTGAGATAGGTACAACAGTATAATTGAAGAAGGACTTGAAAAGTTACATGGAATGGTGGGGCTTGAAGTGATACGGGCCGAATGGAGGAAATTGGGAGTAGTTCAGTGGGTTAGCATGTACCCATTACACTGAGTTACTCAATGACTCTATAACTCTGAACACCTCAGACCAGACCAGGAAAATTTTCCTACCGTTGGTCTCCAGCAGCCCAAGAATCTTGGACTGTCAAGATCCAGTGTGAGAAGAGGCAGCAATTAAGACTGGCCTTTGGATTGATATCACCAATTGATTGCTCAGGCCAGAGTCCTTCCCTCTTTCCTCCGTCAGAAAGAACCTCCTGCTGGGTCACTCTGCTATCCATATTAAAAAGATAGCATGCAACTCAAATTGAGCTAAAAAAAAGGCGCTTCACTGCATGAAGAAAAAAAAATCAAATTCAACCCCCAATACTGGAAAAGGAAGTAATGTAGTCCCATTTTCCAGCCACAGAAGAGTCTTTTGAATGTGGAAGTTGCAAAAGAAAAGAACATGGGCAGATTTAAAAAGATGCCTAATAAGCACAAAGTAAGAGTGGAATAGAAGGATATACTGAAAGGAAAAATTGGGTACGTGTGTGGAGCATGCACATTGAAAAGTGAGGATGAGTCTTAAATCAGTGGGAGAGAGTGTAGCAGTTTGCCAGAGTATATGAATGAGAGAAAGAAGTGGTGACTGATACAATTGTTGTCAGTGTAACCGAGAGCAGTGTATGAGACTAATACATTAGGTGCTGAGAATTGGGATATGTTGATGTCTTCATTAATTGTAACCATCTGTGTGAAGCTTATTAGCTTCTACGTCCAGGTGGCTTGTAAAGCATTCACAAGTGTTGGCCAAACTGGAGAAGACTGGTAAATGTGTGCTGGCAACCTGCTGAGTATTTAACCTGTGCTAATTTATCCCACCTCATATTCCCAATTTAATAAGCTTTACTTAACTCCCCATTCAGTATTCTCCCCCACCCCCACCCCCACCCCCCTATTGGCACAACTATGGACTACTGTGAATCAATTATCTCACTTCAGCTAACCACTCCACTCATTACTGTACAAATAACTGAAAATGATGTTAACTCTCTCTTCTTGGAATTGGCACAGTTTTCCCAAATCTGTGGAATGATTTTCACCAACTGCTCAAGTCAACGAGCCTCTGTTAAGTGGTGCAGATGTCACGTTAACCACGATGAGCCAGCTGCCACTGATAAGAGCATTCATCAAGGCACGCACCGATGCACTGGTGATATTGCCTTGAATTAACAGTAATGATTTTAAAGTTGGGAATGTGAGCTGGGTCAAATTAGCACAGGATAATTGCACATCATAATCCTAGCACATGCTTTTCAGCCTTATCCAGTTTCTTCACTTCTGTATTCCTTATTCCATTTGTCAATGGCAATGTAGGGTGAATGAAGCACACTTAAAGTACAATGAATAGTGAATATGAAACAGATGGCTTAAATATTGAGTTCAATTGCAGTCAATTTTGTCCTTGTTTGAACAATTGCCTGTATTGGTACAGCACTTAAAAGACAACCATCCTGTTATGATTGTATTAGGCTATGTATATCTTCCAAAGCCTTTCATGCAAATACATTTTTGACTTTATGGCAACCCACAGAATGTCTGTCACTCTTTTTTTATTCATTAGAAATTAGAATTATGGCTAAAAGAAAAAAATAAAAGGCATATTTAGTGTTTAATTTTGCCCACACTTGACTGTGAGAAGTCAAAAGCAATAATTAGTGCAGACCTCCATATTAGCAGGTTTGAACACTAAAAAGGTTGAAATCTAATCTGATAAGGTAGTACCTGCTAAAAAAAGTTACATTGATTCTATGAATCTATTGAATTTTCTATGCCCTTTTAAAAAGGTTCCATAGCTGAACTATTGGAACATACAAACAGGACCTCGGTTTGAAAGTCAGCATGTCCATTAAGGGCATTTTGGGGAATTTTGACAGGCTGTAATCACTATGACAAATTGCTTGTGGGTGAGGCAGGAAGAGGTTTAAAAAGAGCCCTCTTGGAACTTTTCAGAGGACTGCATTTGTAATGATCTCATTGGCACTCAGAAGATGCCAATAAAAAGAAGCGAGGTAAAAGCTTGAATGCCCATGCTTGGATGAGCCATCGTGAGAGTGGCCGGGATTTGACTCAACAGGTGTAAGCGAGAAATGGAGCAAGCTAGAACTTAAGGTTGAGAAGTTGCAGCTACAACAAGCGCAGGCAGGATGATAGTCAAGGCAGATCGAACCTCTCACTTCTTGCAACCCACCTGCTTCAAGCAGACTTCAATTATACCAGTGTCAAGAAGGACGTGGTGACCTGCCTCAATGGCTACCACCCAGTTGCACTTACATCCACAGTGATGAAGTATTTTGAGAGGTTGGTGATGAAGCAGTTCATCTCCTACCTGAGAAGTAACTTAGATCTGCTCCAGTCTGCCTACTGGATCAACAGGTCCACAGAAGATGCCATCTCATTGGCTCTCCATTCAAACCTGGAACATCTGGAGAGCAAAACTGCATATATCAGGGTGCTCTTTGTCAACTACAGCTCAGCATTCAATACCATCATTCCCTCAAAATTAATCAATAAGCTCCAAAACCTTGGCCTCAATACCCCTTATGCAATTGGATCTTGGATTTCCTCACTTGCAGATCCCAGTCAGTTCAGATTGGCAGCAACATGACTTCCATGCCCTCCATCTGCACAGCTGCACCACAAGGCTGTGGGCTTAGCCCCCTGCTTGAATTGCTTTGCATTTATGACTGTGTGGCTGAGCACAGCTCCAAGGCCATATTCCAGTTTGCTGATCACTCCACTGTCATAGGCCAAATCAAAGGTAATAAGGAATCAGCATATAGGAGGGAGAACAAAGATATTGTTTGAGTGGTGCCATAACAACATCCTCTTACTCAATGTAAGGATCAAATTATTGACTTCAGTAGGAGGAAACTAGAGGTCCATGAGTCAGTTCTCTTCACAGGATCAGAGATGGAGAAGATCAGCAAACTTAAATTCCTCGGTGTTATAATTTCAGAGGACCTCCCTTAGACCCAGCTCATAAGTACAATTACAAAGAAGGCACAGCATCTCTATTTCCTTAAGAGTTTGCAGAGATTCAGCATGATACTTAAAGTTTTGACAAACTTCTAACAATGTGTAGTGGGAAGTATATTGACTGGTTATATCACAGTCTTGTATGTGAAGATCAATACACTTGAAAGGAAAATCCTCATGATATGGCTCTATCCATCAGAGATAAAGCCTTCCCAACCATTGAGCACATCTACATGAAATGGTTGCTGGAAGGCTGCATCCATCTTCAGGACCCCCATCACCCAGGATATGCTCTGTTCTTGCTGCTGCTATCAGGAAGAAGGTAGAAAGGCCTCAGGATTCACAGCACTACATTCCAGAACAATTACTACCCCTCAACCATCAGTCTCTTGAACCAAAAAGTTTATCTTCACTCAACTTCACTTGCCCTTCATTGGAATACTTCCACAACCAATGGACTTCATCTCATGTTCTCAATATTTATTGCTTATTTAGTTATTATTATTATTTCTTCTTTTTGTATTTGCCCAGTTTGTCATCTTTTGCACTCTGGTTGAACACCCTAGTTGGGCAGACTTTTGCAATAGGTGTGAATTTTTTAAACATAAAAATCCCTTACTTTGGTCACACCATTTGATACACGAGGGTTTATAAAAGTGTGGTGGTTCAGTCCGAAGTCTGTGATCTGGTCCGCGGACTCCGGGTTTTCCAGCGGTCCCTTGCTGTGGTTGGACTTAACTAGAAACACTTGATGCTCATATTGGAACTAGGAATATAAGTGGCCCTGGTATTGAGTGTGGTTGGGGTTGTGGTTGTCTTGTTAAGATACTCATGGTACAGATGGCTGGTGGAAGGCCAGAATGGACTCTTGCCATCCTTGGGGCTGTGTTAGAGAATCATGGCTTCTGGGAGCCTTACTGGTAGTATTCAGAGTGGTCATTGTGGAATGGATTCAGCTGTTTCCTGGGCCAGCTGGGTGGCTGTCAGCCACTCTGAGCTAGGTAGGGATCTGGTTGCTTCTATAACCAGCCAAGGCTGCTGGCTGTAATGGCTATTTGGAGCTACCCTGATGCAGAGGTGGAACTGTCTGTTGTTCCTTGGTGTTTGTCTCTGTGTCCTTGCCTCTGTGGTTCTACTGTTGCCCTGTGGGGGGAATCTGTCTTGTCTTGCTTTGCCTTTGTTAGGTAGGTCAGGCTGTTCTGCTGTTACCTGATGGATGGTCCTGCCCCACCTTGGTGTGGAGTTGTAGATGAATCCCAGCTTGTCAGAGAATAAGCCCTGGCTCCATGTTGATGTACAATTCCTAGTCTGCCCCTAGCTCCAGCCTCTGAGTTTACCAAGCTCAAAGCCTGCAGCCTCCAGCCTCAAGCCTTAAGACCCCAAATCCCCAGCCAAGCCTCGTCACGTCCTCGCCTGGGTTTGGGGGGTCCGAGCCTGAGGCAAGACCCAGGTTCTGGGTCCTTGTCCAGTCTCAGGCTTGGAGTCCATCCCAGGCTCCTTGTTCCCAGTCCCTTGTCCTGGTGCTGCTTCCCCTGCCTAGACTGCATCCTGTCCCGTCCTTGGGTTCTATCTCATCCTGTTTCTGGGACTCCAGTGTCTGTGTCCTGCAGTTGGGTCCTGATTCAACACCTGATTTATGACAAAATGTGTGTTGAGAAATTTCAGTCAGAAACCAGAGAAAATCTACAGATGCTAGAATTCTGAGCAACACACACACAAAATACTGGAGGAACTCAGCAGGTAAGGCAGCATCTATGGAAAAGAATACAGTTGACGTTTTGGACCAAGTTCCTTCAGCATTTTGTGTGTGTTGTTGAGGAAAATTCAGGCTGTGGTGTATGCCCCAAGGCCAAAGGATGTGTCACAGTTGTGGTCCTTTTTAGGATTTGTCAATTACTACAACAGGTTCCTGCCAAACACAGCCTCTGTGCTCCACACCTTGAACTCATTACTACAGATTGGGAAGAGGTGACGATGCTGAAAGCAGTGAGATTGATTCACAGTCAGAAGTCTCACCTGCCAAGCAGATTGACCTCCCTTGCCAGGAAGGACATTATCCAACAAGAGTAAGAAGTCCTCCTTGGCTATTAAATCTTTAGGCCTGAATTGGACAATTTAAAATTTACTATGCTGTGGATGAGTATTATAGTAGTTGTATATATTCTATACTGAGTTGGAGTCCTGATGAAGGGCCTTGGCGTCAAATGTTGACTGTACTCTTCCATAGATGCTGCCTGGACAGCTGAGTTCCTCATGCATTTTGTGAGTTGCTTGGATATCCAGCATCTGCAGGCTTTCTCTTGTTTCTGATTGTCCTTTTCTGTTTGGCTGTTGGTGACTAGTAGTATAGCACATTCTTGGAACTGCAGCTGCTCCTTTTCACACTGTCGATCATTTCAACTACAGAATGATGGCTTTGTGGCCAACTTTAAGATGATATTAAGATAGATGAAGGGACAGGTAGTGGTGAGGGGGTGGGGAGAATGCAGAAGGACGTAGATAGACTGGGAGAATGGGCAATGAAGTGGCAGATGAAATATAATGTAGGGAAGTATGTGGCCATATACTTCAGTAGAAGGAATAAAGACATAGAGTATTCTCTAAATGTGGAGAAAGTTCTAAAATCAGATGTAATAGGACATGGGAGTCCTTGTGCATGAGCCCTAAAGGTTAACTTGCAAGTAGAGCTGACGATAAGGAAGGCAAATGCAATGTTAGCATTCATTTCACGAGGACTCAAATAAAAAAGCAAGGATGTAATACTTGGGCTTTACAAGGCATTGGTCAGACCACACTAGGAGTATTGAGAGCAATTTTTGGATCCTGAGAAATGATGTGTGGGTGCCAGAGGAGCTTCATGAGAATGATTCTTGGAATGAAAGAATCATTTTGCTTTTTGGCTCTGGGCCTGACTTTGCTAGAGGTTGCAAGAATGAGCGGGATCTCATTGAATATTGAAAGGGCTACATAGTGGTTGTGGAGAGGATATTCCGTTTAGAGGGTGCCTCTAGGTCTAGATGTCATTGCCTCAGAATAGAGAGATGTCTGTTTAGAACGGATGAGGAGGAATTTCTTTAGCCTGAGGGCAGTGAATCTGTGGAATGCAATGCCACTGAATGCTGGGGAGGCCACATCATTGAGTATATTAATTGAAGGTTGGTAGGTTTTTAAATAGTCAGGGCATTAATGATTACTGGAGAAGGCAGGAGGATGGTGCTGACAGGGGTAATTAATCAGCAATGACGGAAAGGCAGAGCAGACTTGATGGGATGGCCTGATTCTGCTTTGAGGTCTTATGGTCTTGGTATCACTATGATTATTGGTATTTGCATTAATTCTACGTACTATCTATTGATTAATTTGTGAGTGCACCCCTCCCCTCCCCCGCAAACACTCTGGTTCATTGTGTTTTGATCAGTCTGTAGTTTGGAGAGGCTGAGCTGCATTGTAAAGTCTCTGGAAATGCTTGATTGCAAGAACTAGGGAAATCCAACTTCAACAGAGGCCTCCTCCTAACAAAATGTTTGGATCATGGAATCGTCAGAATCAACATCAGATGAACGAACACAAGGCTTTATGATAACTATCTCTGCACAGGCACTGGCACTGTCTGATTCTGTTATATCCCTCCGATACAGGTTGATCTTGAAACAATGGGAGGAGCTGGAATTTGTCACAATGGAAATTGATTTTGAAGGATTCTAGAAGGAAAACTGATTTCTGACATCATCGTAACAGATAACTTGATGACTGCCAACAACAGTGTCCATGGGAACTGGACTGCCCTGAGGTCTAACACATTTTGCACGTGTAAAGATACTCTGGCTTCAACATCAAAAAGTGCCTGAATTGTTTTTTGAGAATTATCAGAAGAACAGGAACTTATTCGTCGCTGGTGCTTTGTATTGCAATGTCCACTACCCTCAAAGCAAACAAATCAGCTTTGTTGACATTCGTAGGCCAAGGTCCAAGAACAAAAGCAAATAAACATAATGAACTAAATGAAAGAAAGTGACCTAATGAATAGAAAGAGCAAAGAGTAACATGCGTACACACACAGACACGCAGAACGCAGCAGGTCAGGCACCATCTATGGAAAGTAATAAACAGTTGGCATTTCAGGCTAAGACCTTTAACCAAAAAGAACAAAGAAGATCTTGCAATCAGCCATTAATCGCAATACTGTACGCACAAGTTATGAGGCAAACATTGAAGAGTGTAGCTCACTGAGAGCCAAGACTGGAGAAAAGCTCATCAGGGGCAGCGAAGCAATCAGTGCTTCAGGCAGCAACTCTGAAGAATTGTTCAGCTGTCATTCCGTTGTCTTGAGGGTGTTTGATTCTCTCTCACAGCTCAATACCAACACCAATACCAACATTATCCCAGATTGATGGGAGGCCATAAAGGCTGTGTCTCAACTGAGAAGGCAACAGAGCATCTGGTGTAGATAGTATCCTGCTAACATTCTACAACTTAGTGAAGAAATTTGGTCACATAATCATTCACTTATCTTCCACATCTGGGAAAAGTAAGATATGGGGAGTTTAAAGACACTGTAGATTTGACTATTTTAAAGAAAAGAAAGACAAAACCTTAAAGTGATAGCTATAGCAGGGTCTTCCTGCAGTTTGCCAAAGTCCTCCTCCACTGTTCTTTACCAGCAGCTAGTGAGTTACTTCCTGAATCATAGTATGGGCATTATATTCAAATGCATCAAGGAAACTAACTGGCCTTTCTTGATCTTAAAAGAGCTGTTGACATTATCAACAAAAATATTTTCAATTGTGTCTCATGAGGAAATATTGGCATTGATTCTAATTTACGGGTCCACAGCAGACTAAATCTCAGTGGAGACCAGTGTCATGTAAGTTTACATCTTGGCCCAGCGTGTTTCTCTGTTTACCCTACCACAGTACTGCACATTGCACTGGTCCTCCAACAGGAAGGATGTCAAGAGCACAGGGAAGCTCAACAAAAATGAAGGAAGAAATACTATAGCTTCCAAACTTCTCACCCTCCTGCCATATCTGAGACAGATTTCATCATGGTCTTCACCAGCCACCTGTGAAAGTCCATCCACCACACAGAAAATGTGCTTATAGATTATATTAATGATGCAGTGAAATATAGTACATACTGAGGATTGTGGGACAAAGCTGAAAAATGTAGCACACGTGCATATAGTTCAGTTTTAAGAACTACAATGCTTAGGTCACTTAGATGCAACTGTGTCTACCTGATAAAGTCATTATTCATCAGACTCTGTTATGTAACCATGTGTTGCTCTTGAACATGATGACATTGATCTCTGCTGCTTATAATTTTGAACATACCAACCTTCAGAGGTATGTTGTCTGTTTATTAAGAGCTTGAGTTTACAAGCAATCTGATGAATAGCCTGCTATTTTCCTCTGAGTTTCTTCTGAGATCAAGGTCAGACTAAGTGATTTGTCAAATGATGTAGAATTACTTTATAACTATCTGATATGTAAACTGAGTGGGATCATCGTGGTAATGGACAGTGCTGCTTTTTGGCCAGTATTCCGAGTTATGAATGGACCCTGGAAAAACAAACTTAACATGAATAATCTAAATTGTTCCTTTCCATCCCACAAAGACTGGTAGTCTACACTAGACAACTAGTCGAATACATACCACTGTTTGGATTTGGTCTTAACTTAGCGTAACATTCATAGAACAGTACAAGCCTTTCCTCCCACAAAGTTGTACTAACATTTTAACCTACTCTAAGCTCAATTCTAGCCCAGGGTGGCCAAACCGCGGCTCTTTGGCATTCAATGTGCGGCTCATGGAAATATGTTGGTTGACCTCCTTTTTACCACGAGCTGCTATTGTGTAGAAATGAATGGGAAAAATTTTTTGGTGATAAATACTGTGGGAAATCCCTTGAGACTTAATTCTATCACTTGAGCTGGTGAGAATCACAACGTGGTGCTGAAGACAGCTTGAAGACGGGTGTGAATTTCAAAATACACGACGTAGATCTACGTCATTGGGCACTGAAGGCAAAAGTAGAGCAGATGTAGATCTATATCGTTCGGTGCTCAAAGTGTTAGTGAGTCTAGGCCCGACCTCACTCACGTCATGTACATTAATGCAGTGTAACAGAGGACGCTGAATTGTGCAGACCTAGTTGGTACACTGGGGATAGAAGTTTTGTTTACAAGTGTCTGTGATAAACTGAATAAACTGAATCTGAATCTGATATATAAAATTGTGAAGAAAACATGACATTGCCTCTACTTCCTTAGGGGTCTGCAGAGATCTGGCATGTCATCAAACCTTATATAGATGTGTGGTGGAAAGTGTGCTGATGGGCTACGTTATGACCTGGTATGGGAACACCAATGACTTTGGGTGGAAAATCCTACAAAAGGTATTGGATTCAGCCCAGTATACCACGAGTAAAACCTTCACAACCACTGAGCACATCATCATGAACAGTTGCCATAAAAGAGCAACATCCATCATCAAAAATTCCCACCACCCAGCCTTTGCTCTTTTCTCGCTGCTGCCATCAGGTAGAAGGTACAGGTGTCTTAAGACTCACACCATCAGCTTCAAGGATAGTTACTGCCCATCAAATATCAGGCTCTTGAAAAAATGTGTATAACTACACAAATTTAAGGATTTTTTAACCTTGTTATTTTACGCAGGTTATTTATTGCTAGTTGGTTATATCTGCACTTGTTTACATTTCACCTATCCTGTTTACAGTTATTCTTTTGATTTGCTAAGTATGCCGACAGAGGAAAAAATCAGGGTTGTATGTGCTGACACGTATGTACTCTGATAGTAATTTTTACTTTGAACTATAAACTCTGAACTCTTAAGTTCAGGTGTAATTTGTTCCATTTTCCAGGAGAGATCTCAATGATCCACGAATCTAAAACCCTGTTCCCTGCACCAGTTCCTCAGCTGCACATTAATTTGCCACTTCATCTTATTCTTACCCTCACTGGAGCGTGGCATTGGCAGTAATCCAGAGATTACTAGACTTGAGGTCCTACTTTTCAGCTTCCTTCCCAGCACTCAATATTTGCTCTTCAGTACAACATCTCTTTTCATTATCCTACCTATGTTATTGGTACTGGTATGTACCGTGATTTCTATCTGCTCACCTTCCCCCTTTAAAATGCTGTGGACCACATCTGAGACATCCCTAACCCTAGCAGTTGAGAGTCAATATAAAATCTAGGAGTTTCTTTCACATTCACAGAATCTCTTGTCTGTTCCCATGATAATTGAATCTGCTCTACTAGCACTACCCTCTTATCCCCCCCATTTCCTCTGAGCCTTAGATCTAGATTCACTCCCAGACAACTGGTAGCTTGTACCCCCAACAGTATGCAAAGCAGTATACTTCTTAATGAGAGGAATGGCCACTAGGGTACTTTGCACTGTCTGTCTATTATCTTTCTCTCTCCTGACAGTCACCTACCTATCTGCCTCTTAGCTGTGACTGCCTCTCTGTAGCTACATTTATCAACTCTTCATTCTCTGAATGAACTGTAGATCTTCCAGATCCAGCTCCAGCTCCCGAACATGGTCTGTCAGGAAATGCACCCAGTTGCAGTACTCACAGATGTAGCAATCAGTGACAACGGAGGTCACCCGAATCTCCCATATCTTGTAGGAGAAGCACACTACTACCCTTTTATCATTGGTTGACATTAATAAAGAAAGAAACAGAAGCTTCAATATAGCCTAAGTCTCCTTCACCGAAGCTTCTTCAGCCAAAGCCTCAATTCCCTACTCTTACTCTGTCCAGCTTACACAATGGCCAATGCATCTCATGGCTTCATGTATTTGCATGTTCTTTATAAAAGTATGGTCAGGAGGCCAAAGAAGGGAACAGATGTCAACCTTAAAAAATGTCTAATTGAGCAGAGGATTTATTAATGAAGGGCAATCTTACAAGACGAGACAAATTGTATATGGAGATGAAAAATTGTAGGGGATATGGCAGAACAACACCTATCTGAATGGCTGGGTGGTTCAAAAGTGTGCACCAGAGTAGAAAAATATTGGTGCATTGTGACAGGAAGGAAGAACAGAGGAGGGAGGAGCATAGCCATGAGATTATTATAGCCATGAGCACCTATTTAATTTGAGAGTCAATGTAAATAAGTAAGGACTGGGTGAAACACAGAAGGACTTTTTAATGAAATGAAATATAGGAAGTCGACTGTTTCATCACCTGAAACTTACCAAGTGTAGAGAATTGGGTTTTGTGGAAGGGATCTTCTGTTTGTTATGGGGTAAGCAATCAGACAATGAAAAGAGCAAAGGAAAATATTTGTTCTGAACCAATGCAAGAAGCTAATATTTTAAAGTTGTATCAAGATTGAGGTCCCTTTTGCTCACTTTCCCATTTTACTATAGTGCACAGTGTTTACTCAGTTATATTTGTTTCAATCTTAAGTGCAGGCTTGGAAATCTTTCCACTGATCAGCTTCTTTAATTGTAGTCATTGTAAAATTTGGATGGAAGCAAGAGAGGTTTTACTCCTATATTCTGGAGTAGTCATTATGGTCAGGCTTAAAATGAGCAGGTCTTTCATAAAAGGAAATCTGATGACTCCAGGAAAATAGTGCCAATAAATCTTTAACAGCAGCAACAAGCAATAACAAAGCAGTATTTGAAGTTCAGTAATCGGTGAGTATTCGGCTTCCATTAACCCTGAGTTGTCTGTTCCATTTTCTTTGTCTGCTTCACTTCATCTCCCTGTATCTCTAGCTATTGTTTGCCTTTCCCTTGCTCAGGCCATATCAATTTCCAATCAGAATTTATTAGGTATATTTCATCTATATTTTGCTGTGTACTTCCATTGAAGTTTTCCCTTCATTACATTATCATCAAGATATCAAAATATTTTTTTTCCTCACCTCCTTTTTGGGGAGATAAAATGGGATTACTGTGTAAATGAGTACTTGTTGGTTCCTGTGGACTTGGTGTACTGATATTCAATTTCTACTCTATGACTTTATGACTTCAATGCGTATACACATATTCCCATTGAAGTTATCTTCTCATTGTCCATTTTGCTCGTTGAAGGTTTTCTGTTTAATGCAACAATATTTTTAAAGATCCTGACTTCAGCCCAATTAAGGATCTCATCCCAAAACATTGACTGTTTATTTCCTTCCACAGATACTGCCAGACCAGTTCAGATCCACCTTTTTGAGCATCTGTGGCTCATTTTTTAAAAAAAGTATAATTGATGTCAAAAAACCAAGAGGTAGGTAGATGGGTGACGGTCCAGAGAGGCAGGGGGAGCAGGCAGAGAGAGCAGAGCACCCCTGCGGCCATTCCCATTAACAATAAGTATACCATACTGGATACTGTTGAAGGGGATGTCCTACCAGGAATGAGTTGTAGTGGTCCTGCCTCTGGCACAGAGGTTGAACCCTCAACTAGAAAAGGGAGGAGGGAAGAGAAGAGAGCGATAGTTTTAGGGGATTCTAGCGATAGTTTTAGGAGATTTAGGGGAGTCAGGGGGGCAGATAGGAGATTTTGTTGGGCAGATCGGGAGTCTCGGATGGTATGTTGCCTCCCTGGTGCCAGGGTCCGGGACATCTCAGGTCGGGTGCAGGCTATTCTTGAGAATGAGGGCATGAACCCAGATGTAGTGGTCCATGTAGGGACCAACGATGTAGGTAAGGTGAGTGAGGGGGTCCTGCTTAGTGAGTTCAGGGAGTTAGGAGTGAAGCTGAAAGGCAGGACCTCCAGGGTGACAATCTTGGGGTTGCTACCTGTGCCACGTGCGAGTGAGGCGAAGAATAGAATGATTATGCACATTAATACGAGGCCGAGAGCATGGTGCAGAAAGGAAGGGTTCAGGTTTTTGGATAATTGGTCTTTGTTCCAGGGACATTGGGATCTGTTTCGAAGGGACGGTCTACATCTGAACCGGAGGGGTACTAGCATTCTTGCAGGAGTGTTTGCCAGTGCTGCTCGGGGGGGTTTAAACTATATGTGCAGGGGGCAGGGATCCAGATCCAGAGGGTTGGTCAGAAGGAGCATGGGATTAAATGTGTAGAAGGTTTGGGTAATCTTGAGAAGGTCATCAAAATTCAGGGTGCAATTAGCCCGATGGAAGTTCAAAGAGCTGGGTTAGGTACAGTAGACAGTGTTTTAAGCAAAGAGAGGAGGAATGGGCTAAGAATTCTATACTTGAATGCACTTAGTGTCAGAAATAAGGCAGATGAGCTTGAAGCTCAGATGAAAATGGGGAACTACGATATTGTTGGGATAACGGAGACATGGCTGCAAGGGGATCAGGCCTGGGAATTGAGTGTACCAGGGTATACGTGCTATCGTAGAGACAGAAATATGGGAAGAGGGGGTGGGGTGGCCCTGTTGGTAAGGAATGAGATTCAGTCCTTAGCAAGAGGTGACTTGGGAACGGGGAAGTAGAGTCTGTGCGGATTGAGCTGAGGAACAGCAAGGGTAAAAAGACCCTAATGGGTGTTGTGTACAGGCCCCCAAACAGTAGCGTGGATATTGGGTACAGGTTGATTAGGGAGTTAACATTGGCATGTGCTAAAGGTAATGTAGTCATTATGGGAGATTTCAACATGGAGGTGAACTGGGAGAATCAGGTAGGTGCTGGACCCCAGGATAGGGAGTTTGTGGAGTGTCTAAGGGATGTATTTTTGGAACAGCTTGTGCTTGAGCCAACCAGGAACGAGGCTATTTTGGACTTGGTGATGTGTAATGAACAGGAATTGATAAGTGATCTTGAAGTAAAGGAGCCATTAGGAAGTAGTGATCATAACATGATAAGTTTTTATCTACAATTTGAGAGGGATAAGGGCAGATCAGAGGTGTCAGTGTTGCAATTAAATAAAGGAGACTACGGAGCCATGAGGGATGAGCTGGCCAAAGTTAAATGGGCAGATGCCCTGGCAGGAAAGACAGTGGATCACCAGTGGCAGATATTCTTGGGCATAATACAAAAGATGCAAAAGCAGTTCATTCCAATGAGAAGGAAGGATTCAAAGAGGGGGAAGGGGCCACAGTGGTTGACAAAGGAAGTCAGAGATTGTATAGCATTAAAGAAAAAGAAGTATGACAGGGCTAAGATGAGTGGGAATACAGATGATTGGGAAAGTTTGAAGGAGCAGCAGATCTTAACTAAAAAAGCAATACGGAGAGAAAAAATCAGGTATGAGCTCAGTCTAGCCAGGAATATAAAAGGGGATAGCAAAAGCTTTTTTAGCTATGTGAAGAGAAAGAAGATAGTTAAGAACAATGTTGGCCCCTTGAAGAATGAATTGGGAGTAATTGTTATGGGAAACAGGGAAATGGCAATAGAATTTAATGCGTACTTCAGATCTGTCTTCACCAGGGAGGACACAAGCAATCTCCCAGATGTATGGATGGGCCAGAGTCAAAAGATATCAGAGGAATTGAGACAGATTGACATTAGGAAAGAAATTGTGATGAGTAGACTGGTAGGACTGAAGGCTAATAAATCCCCGGGTCCAGATGGTCTGCATCCGAGGGTTCTAAAAGAGGTGGCTCAGGAAATTGCGGATGCATTGGTAATCATTTTCCAATGTTCCTTAGATTCAGGATCAGTTCCTGAAGGTTGGAGGGTGGCTAATGTTATCCCACTTTTCAAGAAGGGAGGGAAGGAGAAAACGGAGAACTATCGCCCTGTTAGCCTAACGTCAGTCGTGGGGAAGATGCTTGAGTCCATTATTAAGGACGAAATAGTGGCACATCTAGATGGCAGAAATAGGATTAGGCCGAGCCAGCATGGATTTACCAAGGGCAAATCATGCTTGACTAATCTGTTGGAGTTTTTTGAGGGTGTAACAAGGACGTTAGACGAGGGTAAGCCAGTGGATGTTGTATACCTAGATTTTCAGAAGGCATTCGATAAGGTGCCACATAGGAGATTGGTGAGTAAAATCAGAGGTCGTGGCATTGGGGGCAGGGTTTCAACATGGATAGAAAACTGGTTGGCAGATAGAAAGCAAAGGGTAGCAGTGAATGGGTGTTTCTCGGACTGGCTGGAGGTGACTAGTGGGGTACCACAGGGCTCTGTATTGGGACCACAGCTCTTTACGATTTATGTCAATGATTTAGATGAGGGCATTGAAAACTATATCAGCAAGTTTGCTGATGATACTAAACTGGGTGGCAGTGTGACATGCGAAGAGGACGTTAGGAGAATACAGGGAGACTTGGATAGGCTGGGTGAGTGGGCAGATACTTGGCAGATGTCATTCAATGTGAATAAATGTGAAGTTATCCACTTTGGAAGCAGAGTATTGTCTGAATGGTGTAGAGTTAGGTAAGGGAGAAATGCAAAGAGACCTAGGAGTCCTAGTTCATCAGTCAATGAAGGTGAATGAGCAAGTGCAACAGGCAGTGAAGAGGGCAAATGGAATGTTGGCCTTTGTTACAAGGGGAATTGATTACAAGAGCAAGGATGTCCTTTTACATTTGTACAGGGCCCTGGTGAGACCACACCTGGAATATTGTGTACAGTTTTGGTCTCCAGGTTTAAGGAAGGACATTCTGGCAATTGAGGAAGTGCAGCATAGATTCACTAGGTTGATTCCTGGGATGGCAGGGCTGTCTTACGCAGAGAGATTGGAGAGATTGGGCTTGTACATGCTGGAATTGAGGTGACTGAGGGGGATCTGATTGAAACGTTTAAGATAATTAAAGGATTTGATAGGATTGAGGCGGGAAATATGTTCCAGATGTTGGGAGAGTCCAGTACCAGAGGGCATGGATTGAGAATAAAAGGTCAGTTATTTAAAACAGAGTTGAGGAAGAGCTTCTTCTCCCAGAGAGTTGTGGAGGTGTGGAATGCACTGCCTCAGAAGACGGTGGAGGTCAATTCTCTGGATGCTTTCAAGAAGGAGCTAGATAGATATCTGATGGATAGGGGAATCAAGGGATATGGGGACAAGGCAGGGACTGGGTATTGATAGTGAATGATCAGCTATGATCTCAGAATGGCGGTGCAGACTCGAGGGGCTGAATGGTCTACTTCTGCACTTATTGTCTATTGTCTATTGTTTATTATGGTTCTAGGATCATTATTCTATATATATATATATATATATATTCCACTGGCATTTCATATTTTTTATATGAGAAGAATGCCATGGAATCATAAACTTCATTTAGATGAAAGTATTTAGAGTTATGGAGCCAAGATAGGTGGATAACTTAGAAAAAGGAGATCAGTCATGACCTAATTAAATGGCTGATCAGGCCAATTGACTAACTTATTAAACCTTGTTTCTCAATTTTTGCAACATTTGTATATATTAATTAGTCATTTTAGACATTCTAAAAATATTGTAAATGACTTGTTTCTGGTTTGTAGGGTTTTGTTTGTTAATGAGCCCATATTGGAACTAAGGACTCTTTCACTGATGGTTATTTTGTAAAGTGGTACATACCTTATGTCACAAAAACCTTGACACAGAGATTCATGTTTGGCCTCAAACTTACAAATATCATGCTAAATACTACTTTTCCACTTTGAGTAGTCATGGAATGGAGATTTGGAGTCAGTAGTGATTTCTTCAAGCATGATAGATATTTAATTCCTGGCCAGTAGGCCCCTTGGTTGTTTGCTAAACTTGCTTTCTAAACAGAAGCTGCTACCTGTACAATCATAGACAGACGTAATAAACTTTCGGCTAATATCATTGTTTAGTTTCTGGTCGTAAAATGGAAATGGAAAGCAGTAATCAGCATGAAGTTAAAACAAACAGCTTTGCAAACAAGCTTTGTATATAGTAGACACATTGTCTCTGGGAAGTAAGATGTAGTTCACTACATGCAACACACACAAATTGCTGGTGGAATGCAGCAGGCCAGACAGCATCTATAGGAAGAAGTACAGTTGATGTTTCAGGCCAAGACCCTTTGTCAGGACTAACTGAAAGAAGACATAGTAAACATGTTATGTATTACTGCTCAAAATGCACATTCAAAACAAATAAGCCAACTAAGTTGTTTAGATAAATAAAATCATTTAGCATATCAGCAACTGAAGTGCTTTTAGATGAAAAGTTTTATGTACTCAGTGAAGTTAGCTTTCTAGCATTAATTGTGGAACTATATCTCCAAGAGACCTTAACACCATTTGTGTAAAATTACTATCTGAGGAAATAAATGTGTGTGAATTCCCCCAAGTGGATGAAAAAGGATATCAATGTAGAAAGCAGTTCAGGTTTATTAGGAACATCAAGAAGCTATGAAGGAAACATGGGTGAACTAGAATCCATTTCTCTGGCTTTGATTTCAGTGACGGATGATGATTCATGTGTCTGTATTCGTTTAGAAGAATTGTACCTGTGTTTTGGAAATTGTTTATCCTTTATGTTGTTGAAATGCTTTGTGTTTTGGAAATGTTTTGTATTTAGGAAGTGGATTTTCATTTGTAAATATTTAAGATAGAAAACCTCTGAGTTTTAAATTTATTTTAATAACATTGTTTTGATTTAAATGTGTATCAATTAATAAATGAACTGTGTTTTAAACTACCTTGTTAGCTGGAAGAACTCCTTGGTATCTATTGCTTGAACAGTGAGTATTGGCAGCTAAACAAATCATGGAGAATAAATAGGGGAATGAACTAGTCTTTGAAGATTGGGTAGTTATAGTGTAATTTCTCTTTAGTGAGAGTAATTGTGGCTATCTATATTGGATAAGGCTTAAGGTCAATATTATGATTGTGTTAATAGTAAAGTATAGTAGAAATATGGGATACTAACTCAACTGCTCCTCAAATTGTACATGATGAGTAATGTAGTCTTCAAGTCAGAGACTGGAATGATGTCAGGAGTAGACATTGTTTAGGATGCAGATTAGAGAGACCAACACTGTTGTACGACCTGCTGGACTCAGACCATCACAATTTGTATCGGATCCCAATGTAGCAATAATTTGTGCTTTGAGACAACAGATCGGCCACTTTTTATGTAGAAACCAAAGACCCAGGTGGAGACCACACGCCCTTGTGATAGAGCCTGGTGTCCCATATCTTATTCCCAATAAATGAGGATATTGTATATTACTTCCAGGGATACAAGACATAGCACTCACAACAGTATACACTAGAGGTACTAATGAAAAGATGCTTGGGAACATGCACCACAATGATTTAAAATAATGACTATAGCTAGTAAAAGAAGATTATAGGGACCTGCATAGCAAGCTGCTACATCTTCCACAGTACAAATTTCCTAACAAGTTTTTAGAAATTTGACTATTCAGAGTTTGCAGGCAGGATGCACCACACCTTCAGCTGATGCTGATGAACTGCTTCAAAACAATGAGGTAGCAGTATTATTGCTCATTCCTTACACAAGCGCAACCGAGTCTTCCCCTTTACTTTCAAAAGGGACTGTAGGGTCAGGAACAAAGTCATCCAACGGGCTTCATTCCTCAGGTTGAATACTTTCATAGCATTCTCCTACACCTGTCCATCAGCAAGGAAGATGTAGTCAACAAACCAAACAAGTTCTCTGGAGACCACCTGGCTTAGGGAAACATATTCACCACAATCTAGATAGCCTGACACTACCTCCAAACATTTTCCTTGTGCAAGAAAGTCTTAGATCAAGATACCCCTTCTGGGACAGAAGGAATTTCAAATGCCCTTCAATATGTACCACTGTGCCGAAGAAAACGCGCCCCAGTGGCTCCAATGACTACAGACCGGTGGCATTGACCTCCCACATCATGAAGACCCTGGAGAAACTTGTTCTGGAGCAGCTCTGGCCTATGGTTAGGCCACACTTAGACCCCCTCCAGTTCAACTACCAGCCCCGACTAGGAGTTGAGGATGCCATCTACACCCACCTGGACAAGCCGGTAAGCACTGTGAGGGTCATGTTTTCTGACTTCTCCAGTGCATTCAACACCATCCGCCCTGCTCTGCTGGGTGAGAAGCTGACAGTGATGCAGATGGATACTTCCCTGGTGTCATGGATTATTGATTACCTGACTGGCAGACCACAGTACGTGCATTTCAACAACATGTGTCAGACAGAGTGGTCAGCAGTACTGGGGCTCCACAGGGGACTGTCCTGTCTCCCTTTCTCTTCACCATCTACACCTCAGACTTCAACTACTGCACAGAGTCTTGCCATCTTCAGAAGTTGTCTGATGACTCTGCCATAGTTGGATGCATCAGCAACGGAGATGAGGCTGAGTACAGGGCTACGGTGGGAAACTTTGTCACATAGTGTGAGCAGAATCATCTGCAGCTTAATGTGAAAAAGACTGAGCTGGTGGTGGACCTGAGGAGGACCAAGGGACCGTTGACCCCTGTTTCCATTCAAAGGGTCAGTGTGGACATGGTGGAGGACTACAAGTACCTGGGGATATGAACTGACAATAAACTGGACTGGTCAAAGAACACTGAGGCTGTCTACAAGAAGGATCAGAGGTATCTCTATTTCCTGAGGAGACTGAGGTCCTTTAACATCTTCCGGGCGATGCTGAGGGTGTTCTATGAGTCTATGGTAGCCAGTGCTATCATGTTTGCTGTTGTGTGGTGGGGCAGCAGGCTGAGGGTAACAGACACCAACAGAATCAGCAAACTCATTTGCAAGGCCAGTGATGTTATGGGGGTGGAACTGGACTCTCTGACAGTGGTGTCTGAAAAGAGGATGCTGTCCAAGTTGCATGCCATCTTGGACAATGTCTCCCATCCACTGCATAATGTACTGGTTAGGCACAGGAGTATGTTCAGCCAGAGACTCATTCCACCAAGATGCAACACTGAGCGTCATAGGAAGTCATTCCCGCCTGTAGCCATCAAACTTTTCAACTCCTCCCTCAGAGTGTCAGACACCCTGAGCCAATAGGCTGGTCCTGGACTTATTTCCACTTGCTTTAATTTACTTATTATCATTTAATTATTTTTAGTTTTATTTTGCTATATTTCTACTCTTGGTTGGTGCAACTGTAACAAAACTCAATTTCCCTTGGATCAATAAAGTATATCTGTCTATCTGTCTGTCTACTATGGAGAAGAGTCTGAAATTGAGCATATGGCATGAGGCCGACTTTATCCTTCACAGTCTAAATAGACAAAGGGCCAGGGCCCATTCCAAACATCCACTCCCTCCCCTGGAGCTCAGGAAAAACAGAATGTAAAGAAGAGGAAGGCCAATGTTAATGCAATAGAAACTACACAGGAGAATTCCAGCAACAATTCTACTCAAAATGCTCCATCTGACGAATAAGCATACCTACTCTCACCTTTGCATATGCCAAATCTCATATTTTTTGCAATATTCAACCCTGTAACAGATATCCCAAAACTATTGCAAGGATTGAATCATAAAAAAGTATAAATCTTGTATAGATCTGGCCATGGTATCAGATCAAACCCATTTAATGAAGTGACAGACAGAAGCTATGTAATTAACATTTAAAATAATCTCTGTGTTTTCATACAAAAGTAAGTTTCTAGGTATGGCAATTATCAATCTGCTATGTGGTTTAACTACCTAATTTAGACAAAATGTGCTTGTGTAGGATATCCAAAGACCATTGTGATGGATATTCACCTCTTAAAGAGTAGGCCTCTTTTTCTTTCTTGGTCGTTTGCTAATATTGCTTTCAAAACTCAGCATTTGCCACTTGTAAGATCACAAACAAATGTAGGGAGACTTCAAAGGTTCAAAGGTCGAATTTAATGTCAGAGAAATGTAGACAATATACCGTACATCCTGTAATGCTTTTTCTTCACAAACATCCACAAAAACAGAGTAGCGTCCTAAAGAATGAACAACAGTTAAACGTGAGATCCACAAAGTCCTCCCTCAGTCACCTCCTCTCATATGTAAGCGGCAGCAAGTAACGATCCCCCCTCCCCCACCCGCAAAAAAAAGCGCATTGGTATCATCACCAAGCCCAAGCATGTACTAAGCAATAGCAAAAACACAGACCAAAGTTACCCCAAAGGCTTCACATTTCATCTGACATTCGACAAACCACAGGTTCTCTCTCTCCCTGGCAAGAGAGAGCGAGGTGTCCCCCATTTTCATAGTGAGCAGGAGTCATAACAACAACCTGCTGGTTTGTGATGTTTGAAGTCCATTCCATTGCTCTTTTTGAGCTCTGTGTCCGACGATCGCAAAAACCTCAGGTCTTCAGGCCCACAGTGAAATATTTACTGGCCTCCCCGACGACACACGAATCTCCTGCCATGACACCAACCCTCGATCCGCCCACCTGCAGAGCCCCGCAATCTTAGGCCTCAGAACATGATCAAGACTCTCAGGTCAAACCCTTGGCATGTCAAATAATGACCAGTCATGGAACCATGAGAGTGGGTTCCATTCCCGCAAAGAACTGAAGTCAGTGTGTAACTCCAGGTCACGGTCTTCAAAAAAATTCTGAAAGGAAAAAATAAAGATATTTGAGGTGTAAATGGAACAGTTATTTGAATTCTGGCCATAAAGGGAAGTCAGTCTTCAGTCCTTGAAATGTAAATGAAAAGCACTAAACTTCTTCAAGTTAAAACAAGTATTGTCTAAAGACCAGCTTTGTGGATAGTAAACATTCTGACTGGGAGAAATTAGGTTAGTTCACTCCACTTACTTCGTTACTGCAATATAAAGCAAATGGATTGTTTAATTCAGAATGTTTCAAACAGACAAGTTGACCCTTAAGTTGCTTCGTTCAAGGAAGCTTGCAGAACATATGGATAGTGTTATTTAGCATAGCAATAACTATGATGTCATTACTGTTGGAAGCTTTTATGTGCTCAAGAAATTTAGCTTCTGAGCTTTACAGCATTACTGGTGGCTGAAGACCTATGTCTCCAAAATGCTTTTATGCTGCTTATGTTGAAAGGACATCTGAGGAAATACCATATGCATATGAAGTCAAGCAAGTGGTAAAAAAAATGTATAAATGTAGAAAGCAGCTCAGGTTTATTAGAACATGAAGAAGAAAGATAAGAAGATGGGGTGAATAGAATCCATTCCTCTGGCTTTGGTTTCTGTGACAGATGATTTGCTTATGCACATCATGGGTATCTTTTTTCATTTATAGGAATTGTACCTGTGTTTTGGAAATCCTTTGAGTTCAATAAATACTTCATGTTCTAGAAACAGTTTGTAATTGGGAAATACATGTTTAGGATAGAACTCCTCTGTGAGTTTTAAATATGTTTTAAGGATGTGTGGATGCAAACATGTATCAATGTAGATAAATGAACAGCATTTGAAATGACTTTGTTAGCTGGAAGTATCTTCTCTTTGGTAGGGAGGAGGGAGCCGCTGCTCAAATACTCGGAGCTAAAATTTGCCATGGAGAATAAACAGGGATATAAACTAGTCTTTGAAGATTAGGTAGTTGTAGTATTATCTCCCTTTAGTGACAGTATTCATGGCTATTACAGTATTTCCAATAGGGTTTAAGCACATTGTTTGAGTTTAGAACCTTGGTGGTCGGCAAACCTGATACCATCATACCATTAAAGCCTTACAATCAATTCTGGACCTATTTAATTATACTAGAGCTTTTGTATCTGAATATGTTGAGTTGCTAAAGCCATTATATAACAGATGTGCCAGGAAAAGTAAAAAATACTTTTGTTTTTATCCCGGAACATTATGAGGCTCTAGAGAAATTCATGAATGCAGTTTAAGCAAGAAATAGACCTCTGGATAAGAGACCACATAAAACCTCTGTTCTGCAAATTTGTGTTTCTACAGAAACTGCTGTCGCCATCTGCTATTATGAGGGAGAAGAATCACAAGCCCCCATGCACTATGTCTCATATAATTTCACCCCAACAGAACAGAAAATGACTGCTTTAGAATGATGTTTTACTATGGTACTCCATACATTGATTACAGTAAGACCACTGCAGGGGGACAAACCAATTATTATACAATTGGTTTTGAAAGATCATAGTAAACCAAAAAACAAATGCATGACGAGCTCCCATAACCAGATATGGGAAATAGCAAACACTTTTACAAAATGACATTTTAAAGTGGGAATATATTCCTGAAAGCTATCATTTACATCCTTACCTGTCATGTAAGATACAGAACCATCTCCTCCACAACCCAAAAGAGCGCCACGTCCTTTAGAGCACCATTCTCAAATATGGTACTGTGATGGATTAGCAATGAAAATACGAAAAGACGGATTCTCTCAGTTAGAGGTAGGAGCAGGGATTATAAAAGTAAAATGTGTTTGGAAACTGAATTTGAACCGTATGAGTTGCAAGTGCATCCTCAGGGGAATCACACAGCTCAATTTGCATGGAGAAAAGCCTTGACTTATGTCTAAGCAAGTAAATACAGAAGAGCCAGTCTTGATATTTTCTGGCTCTAATTATGTTAGGAATGTAGTGGAAAGAAATCTTCCAAACCAGTCAACCACAGAACCAAACTGTTTCCACATTTGTTATGTTTAAGAATATTTATGAATTATTGTTGAATCAACCATTAACGATATAACCATATAGCCATATAACAATTACAGCACAGAAACAGGCCATCTCAGCCCTTCCAGTCTGTGCCAAATGCTTACTCTCACTAGTCATTAGTACTCATTACTCCTTACTCATTAGTACAGGTGTTACATGTCTCTGGCATATTGCAAGCCTCTTACACAGCTATGATAATAAACTAGCTGATGAACAAGAAAATAAAACAAACTATTATTACGATCCAGCAACAATGAATATATAATTGAGCCAGGTTTTTTATAACAAATAAAACATTTATTAAACACTGTTAAAAAAAACCAAAAGTAAACAAACGACTAACTTAACCAGAAGTCAGCTGTGATACGGCAGCTCGAACAGTTCTTAAAGGGAGAAATGTGAACTCACTTCTTCAAATTAGTATTGCAAAAAATGTCCAAAATGATTTACAGTCAGTTAGGAGAGACTTTCCTTTGAGTAATTAAATCCTCTTTCGTGATGTTACTGCTGATCCCAGCCGAAGTATGCTTTGCCAAGGAATTTACGATTGTAGGAAATAAAACGGTTTAAAGGCACTGACCTTTCCTTGGCAAAACTCTGCATTTAGCTCTCTGCTCTTTTGGCAAAGCAGGAGTTATCATGAACACAAGTTACTAATTCCTCGTACGAAGATTAAATAAAGGTCGAATCTGAATATCTTTCCTCGATCCTCTAGCTTCCCAACCTTCGATAAATCTTTACTCTCCGACTGGACTTTAACTGGCAGTATTGTAACAAAACTGCCGGCAATAACCTTTGAGACTTAAGGCAGAAAGTAAAACTCCACTTTAAAACAAAACTGCATCATAACATCGAATACGTAGCAGAAGGAAGTCACTGAACAAATTCAACCACGAACTACCCCACGACACAGGGAGGGGTTCACCTTTTATAACCTGTTGAAAAAATCTATCACATGACCTCTTACTGGCGGGAAAATTGCATCACAAGACCATTATATCATGCCCAGCAGAGCCTCAATTACATCATGGTCATGTGACAGGCACAAGATACCCACAGGTACGTAACACTTTCCTCCCAGAATGAGTGGAACACTCATAGTAGAGTGGTACATGGGTTCATCATGGAACCCCAAGACCTAGACGTGAAATGGAATGAAATGAATTGAAAAGAGAAAACACATATTTAGATCTGATAAGCAATGAAAAAAATTCCTGTTCACTTGAGAAGAGCTTATAGATACATCTCCCATGGATAATCCACCCAGAATGCTTTGTTCTTTTACAGAGTAAAACAGACCCAAACTGCAGGAAGGAATGGAACATTAGCTGAATTTCTCTTTTAGTATTTGTGATTATAGTAATATTGTTCACTTCTGCCTTATTTTTTATAAGACAAAGTCACATTTGCTACAGAAATTGTCTCATCTGCCTTAAAGCTTAATGACTCAGAGGATATTAGATCAAGGGGACCTGTGAGCAATCACAAACAAGAGAAAATCTGTAGATGCTGGAAATCCAAGGAACACACACAAAATGCTGGAGGAACTCAGCAGGTTAGTCAACATCTAGGACAAGAGTTTAGTCAACATTTTGGGCCAAAACCGTTCAGCAGGATAAAAAAAAAAGATTGCGAATCATAGCTAGAAGGTGCAGGAGAAACACAAGGTGATAGGTGAATCTGAGAGGGGGAGGGGTGAATATAAGAGCTGAGAATTCAATTGGTGGAAGAGATACAGGGCTAGAGAAGAGGGAATTTAATAGGAGAGGCCTGAAGGCTATGGTAGAAAAAAAGGGGAGGAGCACCAGAGGGGAGTGATGGGCAGGCAAGGAGATAAGGTGAGACAAGGAAAAGGGGATGGAGAATAGAGGGGGTATGCCAATACCAGAAGTTCAAGAAATTGATCTTCATGACATCAAGTTGGAGGCTACCCAGATGGAATCCAAGTGTTGTTCCTCCAACCTGAGTGTGGCCTCATCACAACAGTAGAGGAGGCCATAGAATGATCTGTGAGCAATGATGATTCTAATTCAAATGTCACGCAGTTAGACAAGATCATTGTAAAGGCCATTTTAATGAAGACTTTTTCATTAGTCGGGTATTTTATTACACTTTCCCTTTATGGCAAACAAGTCTATGAACATACTTTCTACAAATATTATAGATGTTTTCTTTTCTCCTGCTATGGTCATTATTTCACTCCATTGTTAGGTATCAAGATAAAATGACATTTTTTTGGATTTCTGGGTTATGTTCTGAATGGTTTTAGTGAATCCCTTGATCCAGGTTTCTGCATGGGAAGATAAGACTATAAAAGCATAAGACATCGGAGCAGATTTAGGCCACTTGACTTCACCATTCATGGCTGATTTATTATTCCTCTCAACTCTACTTTCTGCCTTTCTCTAGTAACCTTTGCCACCTTGACTAATCAAGAACCTATCAACCTCTGCTTTAAATATACTCAATGACTTCACCTCCACAGCTGTCCTTAGCAATGAATTCCATGGATTCACCACCCTCTGGCTAAAGAAATTTCTCCTCATTTCTGTTCTAAGTGGAAGCCCCTCTATTCCAAGGCTATGCTGTCTGGTCCTAGACTCACCCAATATAGGAAACATCCTCTCCACATTCACTTTATCCGGGCCTTTCAATATTCGATACCTTTCAGAGAGATATCCCCCTCTTTCATCTAAACTCATGAGTACGGGTGCAGAGGCATCAAACACACTGCATATGTTAACCCTTTCAGTCCCAGAATAATTTTTATGAACCTCCTCTGGATCCTCTCCAATGCCAGCTCATCCTTTCTAAATAGGGGGCCCAAAACTGCATGCAATATTCCAAGTGCGGTCTGACCAATGCATTAGAAAAGATTCAGCATCACATCTTTGTTTTTATATTCTACTCCTCTTGAAAGGAATGCTAACATTACATTTTCCTTCCTTACCACCGACTCAAGCTGGAAGTTAACCTTTAGAGAATCCTACTTAAGGACTTCCAAGTCCCTTTACAATTCTGCTTTTTGAATTTTCTCCTCATTTAGAACAGAGTCTATGCCTCTATTTCTTCTACCAAAGTGCACAATAATACAGTATCCTACAATATATTCTACCTGCCACTTCTTTGCCCATTCTTGCAAACTGTGTACGTCCTCCTGCAGACTTTTGCTTCCCTGGAAAGTATCTGTGCCTCCTACTATCTTTATGTCTTCTGAAAACCTGGCCACAAAGTCATCAATTCCATCACCTAAATTATTGACATATAACGTGAAAAGAAATTATCCCAATACTAATCCTGTGGAACAACACAAGTTACCTGTAGCCAACCAGAATAGAACCCATTTATTCCCACCTCAATGATTGGGCCTCCACAACTGCATGTGGCGATGAATTTCATAAATCCATGACCCTCTGGCTAAAAATATTTCTCCTCATCTTTGTTTTAAATGGATACCCTCCAATTCTAAGACTGCGGCCTCTTGTCCTGGACTCATCCACCAAGGGAAACAGCCTTTCCACATCTACTCTGTCCATATAACCATTTCAACATTCAAAATGTTTCTATTCAATTCCCCTCTCATTCTTCTATACTCTAATGAATACAATCCAAGAGCCGACAAATGCTCCTCATATGTTAGGCCCTGCATTCCAGGAATCATCCTCGTAAATCTTCTCTGAACTCTGTCCAACATCAATAAATCCCTTCTAAGATAGGGAGCCCAAAACTGCACGCAGTATTCCAAATGAGGTCTCACCAGTGCCCCATAGAGCCTCACCAACACCTCTGTGGTGAACTACATATACCTGTCTGGACACACCCCCTGCTGACTGCTCCTGTGGCTCCTCCCACAGACCCCTGTATAAAGGCGATTGAGGTCTGAGCCCGGCCTCTCTGTCTCCAGGATGTAGTATGGTGGTCAACCACTGCTTGTTCCTTCTTCCAGTCAATAAAAGCCAATATCTAGCCTTTACGTCTCAGAGGGAGTTATTGATGGTGCATCATCCTCTTAATATGAATGCCAACATAGCATTCGCTTTCCTTACTGCCGATCCAAACCTGGTAGTTAAACTTTAGGGTATCCTCCACGAGGACCCCCAAGTTCCTTTGCACTTCCGATTTTTGAATTTTCTGCCCATCTAAATAAAAATCTGCCCGATTATTTCTTTTTCCAAAATTTCTTTTTACAACTGTACATTCGTCAACATTGTACAGAGTCTCAATAGCTGCCATTTCTTTGCCCACTTTCCTAAACGGACCAAGTCTCTCTTCAGCCTCTTTGTAAGGTGTATAGAGGGATATGAGCCAGGTGCAGGTCAGTGGGACTAGTCAGAAAAATGGGTTGGCACAGCCAAGAAGGGCCAGAAGGCCTATTTCTGTGCTGTAATGTTCTATGGTTCTATGGCTTCTGTTTCTTCAACACTTCCTGCTCCTCCACCTATCTTGGTGTCATCCGCAAGCTTAGCCACAAAACCATTTATTCCATAATCTAAATCATCAATATACAGTGTAAAAAGAAGCGGCCCCAACACCAACCCCTGCAGAACACCACTAGTGACCAGCAACCAACCAGAATAGGATCCCTTTATTCCCACTCTTTGCTTTCTGCCTATCAGCAAATGCTCCACCCATTCCAATATCTTGCCTGTAATTCCATGAGCTCTCATCTTATTAAGCAGCCTCTTATGCAGCACCTTATTGAAGGCCTTTTGAAAATCCAAATACACAACATCTACAGCCTCTCCCTTGTCAATCTTATTTGAGATTGCCTCAAAAAATTCCTATAGGTTGGTGAGGCAGGATTTTCCCTTTATGAAACCATGCTGGCTTGGGTCTACCTTGTCATGCACCTCGAGGTAATTCATAACCTCATCCTTGAGGATCGACTCCAATAACTTTCCAACTACCAATGTCAGACTAATAGGTCTGTAATTTTCTTTTTGCTGCCTCCCTCCTTTCTTAAACAATGGAACTACATTTGCAACCTTCCAGTCCTCCGGAACTATGCCAGAATCTATTGATTCCTGGAAGATCTTTTCCAATGCCTCCACAATCTCCAAAGCCACCTCCTTCAGAACCCGTGGGTGCCCATAATATTCTATCATGTTATGATCATATTAGAAACCTCCTAAGAGTTCCTTTATCTTGAACTCCCTAATAAAATCTTGTTCATTATACGGCATCCAATCCAGAATTGCCTGTCTCCTCATCATCTCAACCACATGCTGTTCTGAAAAACCATCTCATTCAAGTTTCCTGGCTTGGGATCCAAAATCAAACTAATTTTCCCAATCTACCAGCATCTTGAAGTTCCCCCATGACTATCGTAACACTGCCCTTATAAAATGACTTATCTACCTCCCATTGTAATTTATATATCGCATGCCGTCTGCTGTTCGTGCTCTGTATATCTCTGCCATCATGGTCTCTTCACCCTTGCAGTCTAATGCTAAACATAAGGATTCAACTCTTTTTGATCCCATGTCACCTCTTTCTATGGATTTGATTTCCCCAACCCCTTCTGCCCACCTGTCTCTCCGCTCGATACAATGTGTATCCTTGGATGTTAAGGTCCAAACTAGGAGCTTTTAGGTTTTGCTTCCATGCTGCAATAGATTCCACTGACTATAATTTTGCCCTATCATCTGCCTATCCTTCCTTACAGTCTCGTCATATACCGGATCCACATCTATCAACCAATTGCCCCATCCTCAGCTTTATCTTTCTGATTCTTATTCCCCTGTCAATTTAGTTTAAGCTCTCCCCAGCAGCTCTAGAAAAACTGCCCACAAGAATATTGGTCCCTTTGGGTTCAGGTGTAACCCATCCCTTTTGTACAGAAGAGATTCTAATGACCGAGAAATCTGAAACCCTGCACCCTGAACCATTCCCTCAGTCACTCATTCATCTGTACTATCATCCTATTCCTACCCTGACTAGCACTTAGAATTGTGAGTAATCCAAAGATGACTACCTTGGAGGTCCTGTTCTTCAACTTCTTCCCTAACTCCCTATACTCACTACTCAAGACCTCTTTTCCCTTTCTACCTTTGTTATTGGTGCTACTGTGCACCATGACCTCTGGCAGCTCACCCTCCCTCTTGAGAATCTTCTACAGCAACTGAGATATCCTGGACCCTAGCACCTGTGAGGCAACAAACCATCTTTGCTGTTGCCACAGAATCTCATGTCCATCCCCCTAATTATCTAGTCTCCTATTACAATCATGCTGTTTGACTTTGCCCTTCCCTTCTGAGCTTCAGAGTTGGCCACAGTGCCACTGGCCTGGCTGCTGCTGTTGTGGCCTGATAGGGCATCCCTGAACAGTATCCAAGGTATACTTGTTGTTGGGTGAAATACCATAGGTGAACCCTGCACTAACTGCTTACACCTCTTATTCCACCTGGTATCACCCAACTACTAGCTGAAGCCTGTACCCATGGTGTGACCACCTCAGTAAATGCCTCATCTATAGGGCTCTCAGCCTCTAGGATGGCTCGGAGTGCATCCAACTCCAGCTTCAGGTCCTTGTCAATCAGGAGCTGAAGATGGTTGCACTTCCTACAGATGTAGTTATCAGGAAGACCGTTAGAAAACCTACAGCACAATACAGGCCCTTTGGCCCACAATGCTGTGCCGAATATGTACTTACTTTAGAAATTACCTGGGGTTCCCCATAGCCCTCTATTTTTCTAAGCTCCATGTACCTATCCAGGAGTTTCTTAAAAGTCCCTATCGTATCTACCTCCACCACTGTTGCCGGCAGCCCATTCAGGCTAGGTACCCTGAAATCCTGCAACGTACAGAAGAAACGTTCCACTGCCTGAACTTCCATCCTGCATACACTTGCTTGTTATAACTCTAAATTCTCAAGTTTCAGTTCCAGTCTTCTCCTGCCCCTGCCTAAGCATGTTGAACAAGAACCTGACCACGCTAAGCTGTCCACTCCCACAGTAACCGCTCCAACATTGACCACTCTGCTTACGGCTTGCTTCTTTTAATTGATCTTCACCAATGTTCCCTCTAAGGTGTACACATGTGTGTAACACATCTTTTGCTACTAGCTCACTATAAATGATTTAAACTGCACACAAAAGTTTGTCACCCTTTACCTTGTTGGCATGTTAATTATATTTCATGATTGTACACAATCAAATTTCTTTTTCTGGTTTCTGATAAGAATAGTGTTGGCAACGTGGAGTTTGTGATGACTTGTCTGCAGATTATAGAATTGGTTTATTCATACTGTTATTATTGAATTTATTTACAATTCTCATTGTCAAATTCCAAAGAAACAAAGGGTGTGAGGTGCAAAAAACTGCTAGTTCATTTAAAGTGGAATGGCTTAATGGCTTGCTAGCTGGTAAAATGGATACCTTTATATATAAATTCAGTGTGCACATGTTGTCACTGGACAAAAAAATAAAAAATTGCACAGCACAAGATTTTTGCACATACTGATTGTTACAAATTAGAGGGAACATTGGCTGCTACTGAGTCCCTAAAAGAACACAATGATTGCAGCCCACTGAAAAGTTAGGAAAGCCCTGACCTCTTTTAAACCTTGCGCAGCCTCACCAATGAATGTCCTTTCATGATGATTGCAGACCCACCAAAAAGTACTAATAAATGGAAAGATGCACTGAAGCAGAAGTTAAGCTGAGTCAAGCTGAGAGACCTCTCTGGTCAACTGAAATTGACAATATATGTTTTAGAGATTTTAGACCCATTGAGTATTGTATCTACCCATATTTCCTATTTGCCCTTAATCAAACAGTCATGAATATTTGGTGTTGTGTTGCAAATAACAGCTTATAATGAAAATTAGTTCAGAACTGCTGGTGTTCTTATGAATTCAAATATATTTCAGAAGATTTTGACTACAAATTGGAAAATGGGGAACAAGCCTATGACACATTTTACGCTGGAAATTGATAGTGCTAAGTTTTTGGGTTACACAGAATACATTACTTCCCAAATAATCAATATTACATACATGGTCAAGCCTTCAATTATTGCTGAGTATTCAGTCACATAGTGTTATTATCAGCAGACCAAGAGAAAAGAACAAATAATTTTCATGATTTTAAAAAAATAGAATAAAACTGCCTATATTGCCATGTCATGACTGTGCTCACTCTCATAATTGCACTGGTTCACTCAGAAGGAAGAAATTCCTGATGACAAAAGTTGTTCAGACATGCTGCTTTCAGAAGATCATCCACCTATTAAGGTTTATGGAGGAAAAGACTCTTAATTTGATGAATTAATCTATATTGTGTATCTTTAATGAATTAATGTATGTTGTGTAAGACACAATGTAAGTCCAGTTTGAAGGAACAATTAATTATAGATGCTACAATAAATGTTTTAGAAATAATTGGTATTCATCAACAATGGCGACAAGAGACTCATACTAAGCCCCAGATTGGCTTTAATGCTCCAGCTGAAACAATAGCAAAGACTTTTCCAGCTGCTGCAAACTTAACCTCTATGACATTGTATAGAATTTCTGGGTGAATTGGCACTACTTTAAATTAGGTTACAGATTTTTTTTTTGCAGTTTTCCAATTGACAATTCCCCTAGACATTGGAATTATTATCTTTGTAGTGCTCTTTTTGTTGTGATGTTGAAGCCTGAAAGAATGGAAGTTTGGTGAATTCTGCTTTTGGCATATGGTTCCACTCCTAAGACTGTATTAACCCCATACTTGGACTGCACTACTATTGGTTATATCTCATATAACTGCTTTGTTGTCCCCTACCTCATACTCAGCTCTTCACCTATTCTGTTGGCTCATCCTCAACCCTGGAAGGCTGAAGAACAGGGACTGTCCTGATCTACTTGCTCCTTTCCTTTCCCTTATCCCGATCAGTAATTCAGTAATGCTGTGTACAGATAAGCATGCTCCTTCCCTCATTTTGACTGGGATTAGAACGTGTTTGTCACAAATAATTGGTTTAAGAGCACAATCCCATGGAAAGATATATAGACAAACTTTATTTTTGTTCTACTCACTTGGATATCAGATATTTACGTTTAACAGGAGTAACTATATATATAGAGAGAGAGCGAGAGAGAGAGAGAGAGAGAGAGAGCGAGAGAGAGAGAGAGAGAGAGAAAGAGAGAGTGGTTCTTAAGATGTTATATAATGTACTTTATATAATGTTGTTCACTGCTAATGATGGCATTATGCTATCATGGTTTGCACCTTCAATTTTTTAAGACCATTTATCTTACTATATTTTGTGTGTTAAATTATACAACGGTAAAAGTCTTACCAGGAAGAGTAAGATAATTACCCCTGAGGAATGCTATATTCGTGATAGTGTTTTTACCTATTTTGTTGCAATTTATTCAGAAACTGCTATGTAATCCTAGAGCATCCAATTTCTACAAAAAGTGTTATATTTTTACAAGGTTGAACTATCTAAATGTGCTTTACTTATTATTTGGGTGTAAGCATATATTGCATATGTGATACTCCTACAATGCAACATGTAGGACTATTAGATTGATTAATATTGCTATTTGTGTTATACTTAATAATGAACAAATGGTGACAGAGACAGTGATTCAAACTTGCATTAAAGAAATGGTAAAATCTGTCAGTGGGGAAGAAGATTTTAAAGATAAACCAATATGGATTTATAATATGGACACAATGCGGCATTGTCACGTGTTCATGGAGAATTATGTTTATGATATTCCTGTGAGGTTTGGGAAATATGTGCATTTGAGATTGAGGAAGTGAATACTCCAACAAGAAAACCGCACAGAAACCCTTGCATTGGGAAGTAATGAGTTCTTTGAACATTGGATCAAAGAGAGGTCATCTGGCACTGGTAACCTATTGGAACAGATGGAGAAGAGATAGTCTGTTCCTAAGAGGGGTCTTGATCTCTGTAGGAGAAAGGTGGCTTATAAATCTTTGGTTAACAAGAGGGTAGAGTGATGGATATTCGCTTTCTGGCCAGTGAACCTCTCGGTTGGTTGCCAAGTTTGCTACCTAAACACATCAGCTGCCACTTGTAAGGTCAAAAATAGGTTTAACTAAACTTCAAGCCAACATAATTGTTTAGCTTCTGGTCATAAAATGGGAGTCAGTCTTCAGTTCTTAAAATGTAAGTGGAGGGTTCACTTTTAATATTTAAGACAGGTACATGGATGAGAGGTGTATGGAGGGATATGGTCCAGGTGCAGTTCAGTGGGACTAGGCAGAAAAATGGTTCGGCACAGCCAAGAAAGGCCAAAAGGCCAGTTTCTGTGCTGTAATCTTCTGTGGTTCTACGGTTCTAAAGCAATAATCAGCCTGAAGTTAAAAACACAACTTCGCGAAGAAGCTCAATATATAGAAGACGCAATATCTCTAGAAAATAAGTTGTAACCAAATATACCTGGTTAGCTGTTGCTCAAGAGATGCATTAAAAGACAAAATGCTGTTTAATTTGGCTGTTTCAAAACTGGTAGGCTGACTAAGTTATTTAGTTCAAGGAAACTTGCAGACTAGATGGATAATATCATTTACCATATCAATAACTGATATGTCTATAGTTGAAAAGTTTCTGTACTCAGGGAAGTTAGCTCTACAGCATTAATTGTGGAACAATGTCTCTGTATAAAAGTCTCTGTATTATGTTTCTGTATAAAGAGTATCAGAGGAAATAATCATATCTGTGCAAAGTCACTTAAGTGGCAGAAGAAGGATATAAATGTAGAGAACTGATGGCTTATTAGGAATGACATAAGAAACATCAAGAAGCAATGAATGAAACACAGGATGAACTAGAATCCATCCCTCTGTCTTTAATTTTGCAACAAATGATTTGTTTGCTGCGTTGTTCATGCCTTTTTAGTTTATGGGAAATGTGCCTGTATCTTGGAAATCCTTTATCCTTCAGGTTCAAGAAATGTTTTGTATTTTAGTAATGCTTTGTGCTTTGGAAACACTTTGTTGTTTGGAAACGTTTTGTGTTTTGGAAATGCTTTGTGTTTTAGAAATGGTTTGCAATTTGGAAATTTTTAAGATAGAAATCCTCTGTGAGTTTTAGATAAATGTTAAGAATGATTTGGTATAAACAAGTATCAGTGAAAATGAATGAATTGCATTTTAAGCTACCTTGTTGGCTGGAAGTACTGTATCTTCTACTTGGTAGGGAGAGGGGACCCACCACATGAGTAGTGAGTATTGGCAGCTAATCTCACCATGGAGAATAAGCAGGGAAGTAAATTTGTCTTTGAAGATTGGGTAGTTACTGTGATATCTCCATTCAGTGAGGGTACTCATGGCTATTTATATCTGATAAGCTTAAGTTCTTCATTTGAGTTTAGAACTTCATGGCCAACAAACCCAATACCATCACACAAAATACATGAATACATTCTTCAAAACTCTTTATCTTTGGCTGCCTGGTAATGTCTTCCTCTGACAGAGTTTGGAATAAAGTGTTGTTTTAAGAGTCTTGTGTCAAGAATGCAGATGAAGTGGCTTGCCAGCATCAATCAATAAGGATCTGTAGAGTCCCAGTGTTGAGGATGTTGGTGACAGAAGTTCATTTATCCTTCCAGTGAATTTGGAGAAATGATGAGGGAGTATTGCTGATATTTTCCAGTGATTTGAGACATCCGCTGTAGTCTAGGTGTAAGGATAATAGAGGAGAAAGGGATCACAGCTCGCAGCAGACCATGGAGTTTTAATAGTCTTGATCGTTAAATGCTATTATTCAACAGAACACTGTAGTGATGTGCTACATACAGCGCTAAAATAACGACACACAGTTGGTAAGTCGTTTCGAGACTAGTTTACTCAAACTTCACAGCGCTGGCATTTAATCCCTAGCGCCCACCCTCTCCGGGCGGAAATGACATCAGAGGTGCATTACCATAGTCTCCCCCTGCGCGCTGGCTATTTGTGAGCTGGTTTGCCTGCGCAGAAAGTGGGTCGCCACAGAACCACGATTTTATGCTCAATGTAATTCAGTTTCAATGCACAATGATGCAGAATTGAAAAATTTGAAGTGTGTGATCTGCGCAGGGTATGCAGACTTCATACCTGCTCCTCTGGTCTTATACAACAGCTTGCTTGCACTTTACAAATATTTATTCCTGCATGCATGACTCACACTGCTCCATCTTGCAGAAGGAGGATTTCACAGTACCTGGAAAAGCCCTGCTTTTGCGTGACATGGAATAGAATTCTTTGAGTAAAACCCCAGGGACACAATAGGATTCAGACTCGCTCAGATGATCTTTATTGTAGGAAAGAACTCAGATTTCATTTATCCCCAGTTCTTCCACCATGGAGGGATTTATATCTTCCCTCCCAAGTTTGTGACTCTTATTAAACTCCTCAACTTCACCAATCGATCTGCTGTTTTGACTCAGAGCACCAAGATACCACCAACTTTTCTCTTTGTTACCATCAATTTTGATGACCAATATATCCACTAAAAGGTGTGGCCAGTTACTATCTCTATGCTGCCACTGCCAACTATCAAGTGACAACAACTACCAATACTACCATTCAAATATTATCTCTACACCACAATGATATCAGCAGCTGACGCATGCCAGGTCCTTCTACCCTTACCAGACCAGAAAACTAACCTCCCATTTCTAATTACATCTTCAAACCTTCCCTCCACACCAGCCTTTCTCCAACGATAGTTTCTTGAACCCAGACCAACCTTGTTTCTAAATTTTAACTATTAAAATTAAGTATTATTATGCTTTCACAATGAAAACATATATATACACACACATTTCTGCGATTACCTCAAAGCAATGGGAATTGAGTCAGTATTCAATTAGGTAAAGAATTCACTTTTCCCTCTCAATTCGCTCAAGCCTTATTTCAAAGATCCTTCTAATATTATTTAAGGATGATAAGATAAACACCATTAATGCCAAAATTTATGATCTTAATTATAAACAGCAATTGATCAACATATGATCTGGAAACAAATTAATAACATTCAATAGTTCATACTTGTCTATGCATCAGAATGTCAGAATTCTCAAATCAAGTGAAGTGGCAGAAATTCTTCAAATAAAACAAATTATATATATGAATTGAAGTTCACTTCTAACGTACGATCACACATTTCAGAGGTAGAATTCAAAGTGAGTTCATTAATACACACTCAGTAGCAATTTTATTGGGTACATATGTATACTTGCTCATTAATGTAAATATTTAATCAGTTGATCACATGACAGTAAGTCAAGGCATAATAGCATGTAGGCATGGTCAAGTGTTGCAGTTGTTTTTCAGACCAAATATCAAGATGGGAAGAAATATTTTCTAAGTGACTTTGACCTTGGAATGAATGTTGGCATCAGACAGGATGGTTTGAATATCTCAGAAACTGCCAATCTCCTGGGATTTTCACACACAAGGGTCTGAGTTTACCAAGAATGGTGCAAAAAACAAAAAAAAACATGTAATGAGTAGCAGTTCTGTGGGCATAAACACTTTTTTAATGAAAGACTTCAGGAGAGAATGGTCAGACTGGTTCATGACAACTGGAAGGCGACAGTAACTCAAATAATCACGCATTACAACAGTGGTGTGTAGAAGAGCATCTCTGAATGCACAACATGTCGAAACTTAAAGTGGATGGGCTACAGCAGCAGAAGACCATTAACATACACTCATAATAAATTCACCACTTTATTAGTTAAAGTAGGTAGCTAATGAAGTGGCTACTGAATGCGTTGCATATTTAGAACGTTCAACAGAGGATAAATTTTGACATAGACTTTTCCTAGCACCTTGTACACTGTCCCAAAGCAATTATGTAGCTCCTATTGCATATAATGACTGGGTTATTTTTCTCACAAAAGCAAAATGCTGCATTTACTTGATTTCTGAAAAGGAAAGAGAAAATGCTGGAAGTACTTAGTAGTTTAGAAAGCATCTATGGTGACAAAATTAATGTTTCAGTCAATTATATTGCAAATTTTATTATTGTTGATTGAGTGGTAAATATTAGTCAACAGACTGAATGGTATCCCATTGCTATTCTTTAAAAAAGCTTGATGGAACCTCAGTTTAATCTTTCATCTGAAAAACAACCTCCGTTAATGCAGTTCTCTGTCAGAATAGCTCAGGAGCACCATGTTGATTTTAGTGCTCAGATTCTTGAATTATGATGTGAATCTAATGATCTCTGATACAAAGCCAGTACTCCAACCATTGAGTAAAACTAGCACCTGCTGATGTAGCTGAACAGTTGAATTTCCATGGTAATCATAGCACTAATTCTGTTGTAATACAATGTTATTGGCAATAATATCAAAATATTTGATTTGATAAAAACAATACAGTCTCTGATCAGGATGACCTGTGGTCCAAGGGCCTCTTGCTTACTGGTATTGGTCCATAGTATTAAAAAGGGTTGGGAACCCATGCTCTGTATCAAAGATTCTGAATAGTAAATGCCAAGAAAACAGAAATAATTCAAGTATTTGTTTAAAAGGTTTATAATAGGCTCCTGTTTTTATTTACTGTCTATTAAGCTATCAGTGAAAAATTTGATCAAAGATGAAAAAAATTGATCCTCAATATCTGGCTGTGAAGTCCCCTTTGCATGAATAACATGGTTAGTGAATTGGTTGCAAATGTGCCAATGTGCTAACACATCAATAATATGAGACACACTAGCTATCATGCTGGGAAGGGCAATGGCATAAAAATTACTAATGTCTGGTAGAAGGCATAGGGAGATGAAGAAGGACAGGATAATCAACAGCATGCAGCACTAGCAAAATAGAGCTCTGCTCCAGCTGGTGGCATAGGATAAGAGTATACAGTCAAACACTAATTCAACAACAAGAAGAATCTTTACCTACCTTCCCCTTTAGAGATCACTGCATTTGTGCAGACTAGTTGCAAATTATTTTTGTTAATTTCTGCTTCAATTTGATACTATTCTAGACTTCATTACATTATATTTTTTAAGACCATGCTGCTTCTAGAAAAGTCAGCACTTATTACCCATCACTAATTGCCTAGGATTAAATAGTGGTGATGTACCTTCTTTAGTCACTGTAGTTCTTCTGAGGAAGATCCCATTTCTGCACTAATGATGGAAGGAAGGTCATTGATGAAGAGGCCAAAGATGGTTGAGCCTCAGATACTTTCCTGAACTACCTGCATTGAAATCACAGGGGTGGAAAGATTGGCCTTCAATGGTCACATGACTTTCCATTGTGCAATGTATCGCTACAACTCCTGGGGTGTTTGCCAAAAGATCAAACAGTGCATTGGTAAGTTTTAATGACAGTGCTCTTGATGATAGTCTGCATCATTTTGTGGATAACTGCAACAAACTGACTGGAAGATAATTAAGCAGACTGTTTACGTTCTGTTTCTTGTAAACACAACTGACGAACTTCTAAAATTGTTGGGCAGAGATATGTGCTAGGTGTGGAAAATGTTCTCATTGACCTTACAGATTCTACGATCATCCATGTCTCCAGGGCAGAATGCATTAGTAATTAAGTGGGTGGTGTAACAGTGGGAACGAGCAGAGGACAGACAAAGGAGGGTAAACCATTAGCAGAGGCAGCAGTAGTGGTTTTCGGGTGAGTGCATATCTGTCCCAAGTCTTCAGTGATAAATGCTCTACCTTGAACTTCAGCGGGAAACACTTTGGGAGCTGATCATGCTTCTTCAATGGTATCCTCACAGAATATCAAAATAAGCCCTGAAGATGTTGGAAATCTGAAAAAAAATCAGAAAATCTTAGAAACACTTGGCAGGTCAAGCAGCACCTGTGGAAAGATAACCCTTTAAGATCCAGATCTTTCCATCAAAACTGGGGAAGTGAAAATCAATCTTGTATACGTAAGCTGAAAAGGAGGGAGAGAGGGATGGCAAGAGCAAAAAGATCCTGTTTAAGACACAAAAGACTGCAAATGATGGAATCTGCAGCAACACACTAAGCAATGGAGGAACTCAATGGATCAGGCAGCATCTATAGAGGGAATGGACAGCTGATATTTTGGGTTGAAAACCTTCATCTGGCCCCTACCCATGAACATAATGTGTTCAGATGAAGGGTCTCAACCCAAAACATCTACAGTCCATTTCCTTCTATAGATGGTGTCTGACCCATTGAGTTTCTCCAGTACTTCATGTGTTGATTGAAATTGAAAGTTGAACCATGTTCAGGGCTCTGCACTAGTTCAATACAGCGACCAGTTTTCATGGTCTGATGGGTCATTGTGCACCTAAGTTTTATTCATCAATACCCTTCCAGACTGCAGCAGGGAATATCTGCAACATGTCACAGTTTACTCATCATTCTTGAATGAGGGGAGATCCAGAGCCTATTTCAGACTAGCTTGCCAGAGGGCAACAAGAAGGGTGAGCACATGACTTTGCAAGAATGATGATTTCCCATCAGTCAAGGATGCCACTGTCCATGTCAAGATATACTAAGTTAGGCCACATTTCAACCTATTTAAGTTTTATAAGAGTCTGGATAAGGAAGATGTTTGTCCTGTTGAGTCTGAATTCCTGTTCATCCCTTTATCCTTTACAGCAGCTTTATGCTGACTAATGCTGTTAAAATGACTTCAGCTTTATCTATTATGCATTAATTTTCACAGCAGCATCTGCAGTGTAATGGTTGGAAGCTGTCTTTGTATCTTCCTTTAATCTACTCTGAAAACACATGAAGCAGCAGTAGCATCAAGTAGCTAATTGCGCTTTTTAATGTTGTTTTGCAAACAAATCTGACCGTTATGAAGAATATGTAATCACAAAAGTTAATAGTAGGCTTAATGTGGTCTCCTCACATATGTCAGTGATGCATATAATAACAATGAGTTAGGCAGAGGGTCATCTGAAATTTCATTACTGCAGAGATGTGGCACAAGAGGATGGATCGCTCCTATCATTGGAGCTGAAGCTTGCCAGAAAGACATGAAGCTTGAATTACTAACTGGTAATTTTTATTCATTTCAGCTTGACATGTTGATAACCATTTCTTGTGTAGCCTTGAATAATGAAGGATGTGATTTGAGACAATAATATTTACAGTTTTTTTTGGAACTTCCATTTATTACAACTCAATGAAGTTAGCAATATTAATTTATGAACTCATTACAAAGCCAGGGAAGTTGGTAGATAAATAACCAGGTTATGATTTAAAAACATGTGACAACATTTGCAAGGTTGAAAAATTTTTGGCCATGCCTAATCACACTATGTCTAGTAACAGCAAGGGAGTAATACTCTATGTCAAAGGTAGGACTGCTGTGAGATCTGGAAGGGAACCTGTTGGTGACAATGCCTTGCCCTTGTCCTTCTAGATCTAGATAGTAGAGGTCATGGGTCTAAGGAGTTCTGCTAAAGGCATTTTGGTAAGTTGCTCTGGTCCACTTACTCTAACCTGACAAAGTATTGGTCTCCAATAATAGCACATAATGTGTTGGAAAAACTCAATTTTCAAATGTGAATTGGGGAATTAGAGACTAAGATTTGTGATATTTACCATGTTCAGAAGGTCTTCTCTTCTACTAAGAGTGCTGTTTTGGAGTGGCAGAATGCTGTGGCCATGAATATGTTGCACTTCAATAAACAAAAGGAAAGACAAAGTGAAAGGAATAGTTTTCAGGTGGAAAAAAAAGTTAACATGAGCAACAAATCCATTTGTGCTGGCAATTGAACCAGCGCTAAAACTTCAAGTTATGTATACCCTGTTCATAGATTTTGCATGGCCATTGTCATTCTTACAAATCCACTACCTCATTAAGCAAACTGCCTAATCCTGAGTATGAAAAGTAATCTGCTTTTCTTTCTACTTCCAGCAGATTTTCCCTCAGAAATTCTTATTAGAAATTAGGCCAAATTCTTGGCTTTGCTCAGCCAGTTCTTATTACTGTTATTTCTTCTTCTTGAAATTTTGTATTGCTTTACAATACACATAATTCCTCTCATGGTGCTGACAGAAGTGTGAGCTATTTCAGGTAATTCCCATGTATCAGTACTTAGTTCATAATGTTCCATTTATTAGTGATTCAAGCACTCACCTTGATGTTTCTTAAATAAAATGTGAACCCAATTTTCACCACTCACTGGGTGGAAAAGGCTCTTCCTCAGATCCCCAGAAACATTGTGTTATTATCACAAGCCCTCTAGTTTTAAACAGCTCTGCTATTTGGGAAGTTTCCATTATATCTAACACATCTACACAAAAGTATCCTCATAATTTGAATAACTCTATTTGATCCCCCCCCCCCACCCACCCACCCAAAGCCTCATCTGCTCCATGGAAAATAAGTTCATCCAGTCATTTCATACTAAACAACATCCTGGTGAATCACCCCTCTTCCTCTTAAGCAGAAGTCTAACAAATGAATTATTGTATCTTAATAAATGTTAGTCTTCCCAATGATAATCAGATTCCAAAATATGAATTAAAAATAATTGATTAGCAAATGCTTAACTGGCAAAAGGCAAGTTGGCAAATTCAGAGCTGTGTCTGATATTAGATTATTTTATTGATAAAAGTGAAGAGCCTCATGTCTTTTCAATTTTAATATTTGTGATTTCAATGTATACAGCGTATTGTAATAACATTTGCGGTTGATTATAAATTGAAAACAATCCAAATTCAGAATGTTTTGCAAGTTCAAAGTAATCTAGTGGGTAGAAGAATTTTTGTGGCAATTTATACAAGGGAATGTACATTTATATGGTTTGTCAGAAAGAAAGTTGATAAGCATTATGTGTTAAATGTGACTGTGCTTCTGAGACTGGAGAAGAATATAGGTGTCTTATTATAGAATGGAGGTCAGCATAATCTCGATTGGCATCTTGTTCTCAGTCTGTTAAGGTGAAACAAGATGATGTGATTTGCAACAAGGTATGACTTACTCATTCTGCAAGATCATTTTAAAACTACATTGAACCTGTCAACAATAAATTCAGGAAATGGGTACAGTTTTAAAACAGAAAATGAGGACTTCGGATTGATTGACAAAGTTCATTTTTTTTGCTCGTGAATAGAAAAGGCAGAAAGTGATAATGATAAGAACATTGGAAATTATGAATCACTTAAAACATTGCAGCACTTTCTTTTGATGTGTCTGAAATTTAAGGAAGTTTTGCAGGCAGTGGGAACTGGAAACACAAGAAAGTCTGCTGATGCCGGAAGTCTGGAGCAATACACAAAATAGTGAAGAAATTCTGCAAATTAGGTGCTGAACAGTCCTTCCCAGTGAGGTAGTCCTCCACATGCAAATCCACTGGAGTCATTTATGCTCCCATTGGGAGCATGTTGTGCTCCCAATGGTTCTGTAGTTCAATGGTTTCATTTAATATCAGAGAATGTATACAATATGCAATCGGAAACTCTTACTCTTCGCTGACATCCACAAAACTGAAGAAAACCACAAAAAGCAAATTATTAAAATAAATGTAAGAACCCCAAAGCAGCCTTCCCCTACCCACGCACAAGCAGCATCAAAGGCATCAACCTTTCACCTCCCCTCCCCCCACTTATTTCAGCAAAGAGCATCCGCCCACCACTCACCATGAAAGAACAGCAAAGCCCCTGAAGTGACCATGATCTAATGTCCATTCAAACACAACAACATCTCAACAGACCCTTTCCCTCAGGGAGAGTGAGATATCACTCCTGTCATAGCGAGAAGGGAACCAGCAGCTCTCACTGCTTCAATGTTACAGTCTACCGTGTCACTTTAATTTAACTTCTCTTGAGATCAACAACAAACTCTTTCTCAACATTGTGAAGGAGAGAGAGAGAGAGAGAGCAATCTTATGCGTGCAGAAGACTCCAAGAGCCGCACAATGTTCTGATCTCCCGCAACACCTCAATTGCCAACACAGCCGAGCAAATCAGGTTGTTCATAGGGCTTCACAAGGCCACACTCCAGAAGTCGCCCCCTGGTGCCATCTTTAACTCCCCTTCCCAGTGTGCCTCTTCTACATTGGAGAAACCAGACGCATATAACGGAATCGTTTGCTCACGCACCTCCAATCCACCCACCATAATGTCTATTTTGATGCTTCAGTGTTGAGCCATTATATTTCTAACTTGCCATTTCCATCCCTAAATGTCAGACCATGGCTTTCCGTACTGTCCGTATGTTGATTTCTCTAACTTCTGGTAATTGCTAACGTCTGTCTTTTCTTTGCTTTCCTTTATCCCATTAGCCCCATTACCCCTTCTCCATCCTCTTGACCATTAAAATATTCCTCCCTCCAATTCTCTTCTTCCTGTACTTCCCTCTATTCCATGGTCTACTCTCCCGACCTATCAGATTCCATTTTACTTAGCTCTTTGTCAATGCAACCTATCACCTCCCATCTTCTTATATCATTCCCACTCTGCCAATCTTCCACTTCCCTCTGCTCACATGGATGCACCTATCATCTGCAAACTCTCACTCCATCGCTTCCCTCCACAATTTTATGCTAGCTCTTTCTTTCCAGTCCCAATGAAGAATCCCAGCCTGAAACATCAAATGTCATTTCTTTCCACAGCTACTGCTTGACCCATTAAATTCCTCCAGCATTTTGTGTGTTGTTGCAGTGTAAATTGGAAAATGATGAAATAATTTTAAAATAAAAAGATTGTAAAGGAGCAGAATAGATTGCCTAATGCAAACAATAGAATGACAACACTAAATGAAGTCAAGATGAAGTGGGGCAGATTCTTGTTCATAAGTAGTGTTCATGAATGAGCAAGAGAAGATCTGCATATGCTGGAGGTCCAAGCAACATACACCAAATGCTGGACGAACTCAGCAGGCCAGACAACATCTATGTCAACGTTTTGGGCCAACGCCGTTTGGCAGGTCCTGCCGAATGGTTTTGACACAATTTGATTGAATGGTGTTCATGATCCTAGAAAAAAGAGCAGTGTTGAATGTAAAGATGGTCTACCAGGGTAAAAACTTCTCTACAGCTAAACTGTTAAGATAATAATATGCATATAAATCTATCTGGTTTATGTTTCAGTCTGTATGTATCCTCTCAAAGGATCACTTACATATTAATTAATCATTGGAATTAAATTTGATTTAAGATTTAATGTAATTAGGAAAGGATCCAGAGGCAAGGTAAAGTCTATTTGTCTTTCATTGTCTGGACTGTTTGAAGGATACTTGAGGGATGGAAAGGAGGTGCATAATAACTTTAAAATGAAATGTTGATTAATACTCAATAGGAGGAAAAATATCAGGATAATGGCATATATCCACGTGAGTGATGGTAGTTATGTGGTTCTGAAGTGAGCCAATACAGAAAAAAACAAACAAGAGGCTTGAGTCAATCTGTAACTTAATATGATAAATAATTAAATTTTATTATCAATGCTGCAGTATTATTACCTGAAGTTTATTTTCCCATCAGTTGTTCTTGAGTAAGTCAGAGACGAGATTTTCATACCTTCGCCAGGTTAATAGAAAATTCCTTCATATGGTCAGACACTAATATTACCAAAGTATTATTTTATTGCAGTTGGTGAATTATTTTTGCATGACTGCACTTTAAAAATATTGACGATAAAGCATAAAGCCCAAAATATTGAGTGAGTGTGAATCTTTCTCTTCTTTTAACATCAATACATATTTATAGAAGCTATCCAGAGTTCCACACTGTACCCAAAACATTCCTCAACCAGTGGAGCAGCATTACTTTCTCTTCAAGCATTAGCCATAATCTTGCCTCACCTGATATACCACTGATAGAGGCACAAGCTTCCAGTTGGAGATCTCCTTGAGGCAATCAAATTAAAATTTTGAGGCTGAAGCTTAGCCTCACCCATCACACCCTAATCTGGTACAGCTTTTACAAATGTGACTAAAGCACCATTGGAAATATAACAATTAAAACTGTACCATTGTCCTGATTGAAGTCAAAACAGTAAATATTGATTGGGGACAGAGGAGGTGCAGCAATACTAAGCAAATCACCCTGATTAGGATTAAATACCAAGGCTGATCTAACTTGGATCAAATTATTAATTAGCTTAATTAGCATATATACCTAAATCTGAACTGAACCCAACAAATATCATCAATTCTCTCCCTACTTGCTCTGGTCAAATAGCCAGATTCTGCATCCAATTGCTGTTCTGCTCTGTAGCAGGGATATCAACTGTGGATAATGAATCAAACTGAAGCTAATCTCCTGCATCCTGCCAATCATTGTCACCTTTGAGGTCTTTGTGGTGAACTATGTGCCTGTCTGGACATGCCCCCTGCTGAATGCTCCTGTGGCTCCTCCCACAGGCCCCTGTATAAAGGCGATCTGAGGCCTGAAGCTCGGCCTCAGGCTCCAGGACATAGTATGATGGACACTCTCTCCTGGTTCCTTCTTCCAGTCAATAAAAGCTGATATCTCGCCTTACGTCTCAGTGTGAGTTATTGATGGTGCATCAGTCTTGTTGCCTGAAGTGCTGAAAGATGTTGACTATAGTAGCCAAAATGAGGGGAGATATAGTTAGAATTCTCCATTATTGCTGCCACAGGATGTGGAAGCCTGTATTTGTCTCTTACTATTTTGCCACATTACTATAATGTGGCACAGTACTACACAGGCAGATTTTTTGACAAAAAGTGACTCTTAATTGGCATAATGAGTTATAAATTCTAGTATCCAATTGCTTAGCTGAAGATGCAAGCTTTAAAGAATGTCTTAGAAGAGACTCAAAAAGGTTTACAAAGCCCAGTGACTGGGCATCTGACCACATACTTGTGAATAAAGAAATAATTGAAAGAGGCCAGTGATCTCTGAAGACTGTAGGTCTAAACAAAGATCAAGGATGGAGATGGAGAGATCTCATGGAAACGTTTGAATACCAGGAAGAAAATTTGAAATTTGAGGCATTGAAAGAACAGAATCAAGTTGACATAGTGATGGGGATTTGCTAAAATTATGCTTGTAGAGTTAACTGCAGAAAGTTTCCTGGTAGTTAGTAGTAGAAAAATTGTGATTTTTGTTTGTGTTGTGCTGATTTTCCACGTTTTCCAAACTTGTGAATTTTATATATAGAAATAAATGATGGCTCGTGGATTGGATCTCTCACCTTTAATTTGTGTTTAGTCAGAGAGCAATGTCCTTCCCTCATGTTCACATGCCTGCACACTGTAAAGTGGAAGTACTGAGCTGGCTGCCTGACCTCTTGCTCTGCTACTAAATTCTGCATTGTACCTGGGTTGATTTGGATGGCTGATGTGTTTGGTGCAGGACCAATCGTTTCATAGGAAGGGCTGGTTTCATCAACCTTCATTGACAACTTTCAGTTTATATTGTACTTTTTCTTGATGTAAATTTACAACAATTTGGCATATTTTAACTTTTAATAATCAGTTATATTAAAATATTATTTTATTATTTTTAATTGGTTAATTTAAATAAATAACAGTTATAAAGACTTTTAGCTGCAGTGAATTGTCAACATATCACTGTTCCATTTTGAGAACAGCTGCAACAGTGAGGTTTTGAGGACTGTTATAGCCTTGTAGCTACAAGGAATGAGTGCGTTTTTGAGATTAATGCAGCGGGGACACAAGGGGCAATGGATTCTTGATCACCATGAGCTGACAAATCTTCTTGCTCACAATGGAATAAAACATAGTGGATTACCAGCGGAATAAATTGTGTAAATTTGAACTTCCAAGTCATTCCTGGTACCAGTGGTATTCTTTCTATAATGAGTGATACCAGCAAGTTCATTTTTTTAGAAGGGAGGGTAGCTGGTATATGTTCCCATTCCAAGGTTACATGTCCGCTTACCTCTTCATTCCATCATGGATATGTCTCTATATGAGACAGGTGGGGGGAGGAATGTGACAGAGTAGGTAACTCTAACTGGTCATTCGCTTTCCTAACCAAATAACTTTTTCACCTCCAATCAATTCCATCCTTGCCTCTGGAAAAGGTATCATAATATGTCCATTGAAAAGAAATCTGTTTCTATTGTGTGATTTTCACCTGCCAATCAAGCTGCCAGCTTTGAGCTTCTGTAAATTTGAATTATAAATTAAAATAATCAAAGAAAATGTCACAACTTCAGTTTAGCTCACTGGGTACAAGAGCATAGTGGTTAAGTAACTGCGCTGGCATCTATGGGCCTGGATAATTGATCTGAAGACATGAGTTAAACCTACCATTGGAGCTGGAGAATTTACAATCAATTAAATAAGCTGGGGTTGAAATAAGAATTAGTCTTAGTATGTGTAAGCAGTAAACTACTAGAGTGTTTTAAATGCTCTTCAGGTTCACTAATGCCCTTGAGGAAAATAAATCTGTGCTTCCTATCTGGCCTATATGTGATTCTAAATTGATTCTTAACTGTATCTTCTGTGATAGCACAGGAAGTCAGTGACTAATTAAGATTGAGCAATAAGTACCAGTAGCATCCACATTCTATGAATGAATGAGAAGATACCCTCCCCTGTGTTGTTTTTGCCAAGTGTTTGCAACATCTTTGCTGTTTAACTTTTGGAGACTTCAGGACAATCCCATTAGCCCAAAGGATGCGCATGGCCCAACATAGGCAATGACATAACAAGTAAGGTCCAAACCTTGGGCCTCTTCTAGACTCTGGGATACCTCGGCCACTTCTCAAAGCTGTCTCCACTGATAACTAAATAAAAGAATAAAGAGAAAATAGATTAGCAAGTCTTGAAAGAAAGGGAGCTATTTCTTTTACACTTCTGAGCAAGTCTTTCGTTCAGACCCATACGTAATAAGCAGATTATTGAAATAAATTTCCCCCTAAATATGAAAATATACCCTCAACCCACTGTGTTTAGACTTCTATTTAACTGCCTTTGTCACAAATTAGCTCTTCCTCATGATTTTGGTCAGAAAATCAACAAAGAAGTGTGCTGATAATGCTCAGTCCTGTCCCACCCTTCAAATCAGAACCTACCACTCTGCTACCACTTGTACTCAGATCTGGAGCTCATCAGGACTCATTCCAGGCTTAGGAAATAGTAAAAATAGACTCCTTCATTGCTACTAATCTTTTGCAAAACAACTGCATTATTGCTAAAGCTGGGTAAGCACGTGTGGGGAATAAAGGTCGATAAATGTAACCCTGCACGTTCTAGCAATTTATGTTTTGCTAACTTTAAAAGTTTCAATAAAACAGTTCAATTGGGATGTGTTGAGCACAGGATTCCATGACTCATCTTGAAACTGTGACTACCACTTTCTAAGCAGTCCTTGGGCTACACTGTCTCAGCTTCCAGCACAACCAAATCCCACATTAAACCAGTCTGTCATTTGCTTTCTTTGTGACTGAGCATGGTATATCATTGGAAATAGAACTGTACAGCATAGGAACAGTCCTTCAGCCCATGGTATCCTGGCAGCATCTCTTACCGCAGCCCTTGGTGCAGTACCTACACCTGGCTAGTGGGCTTGGACTCCATTCTAATCAGCTAATGGTTACTGTGCACTGCTTACTAGAGCTACAGAAATTCTCAGTGACTGCTACAGCTACAGCTATGTTCAGTCGAACAGGTGCAGGAATTGACTTTAACATGAGCAACTTCTTGAGCTAATCTGAAGGTTGTAATTGAGAAGGAATTGATTTTAACATTCCAAAAATGAGCAGATTGCATGTTTGAATGAGTAATTATTGAGTGTATATTCATCATTGCACTGCAAATGTCTGGGGTAAAACATTCATTATTGCATAAGGATTCTTAGTCACTCTTAGCAAGCACTCTCTGCATTTCCTATGAATGCAGTGATGTCAGTTTAACTGTTCATAATGCTGACAGTGTGACGGCATCAGTCAGATGGGAGTCTGTGTACAATTTGCCAAGTGTATTTCTTCATCTTTGGAAAGATTTGTTGAATGTATCATCTTATTATTGTGCGTTATATGTTTCAAAGGTACATTTAATGTCAGAGAAATGTATACAATATACATTCTGAAATGCTTTTTCTTCGCAACCATCTGTGAAAACAAAGAAGTGCCCACAAGGAATGATTGACAGTTAAATGTTAGAACTCCAAAGTGCCCCCCAGCTTCCCTCTATCCCACACGAAATCGGCAGCAAGCAAAGATCCCCCCTTCCCCCACCAGCAAAAAAAAATCATTGACACCCACTACTCAACACTCAAGCATGAGCAAAGGGGCAGCAAAGACACAGATTTGCAGTACTCCAAAGACTACTTGTTCACCCAGTATTCGACATACCACAGGCTCTCTCTCTCCCTAATAAGGGAGAAAGAGATGTCTCCGTTTCACAGTGAGAGAGAGGGGAGACACAAAAAAAAAGCTCACTGGTTTATGATGTTAAAAGTCAGTTGGTTCACTTTTTCTGAGCTCTGTGCCCAAAGATCTTGGATCTCTGGGCACACAGCCTTAGATTTCACCTCTCCCATGCCACAGTGGTCTTCTGCTTAGACATTGACCTCGAATCCCCTTGTCTCCAGAGCCATGAAATCTCGGTTTTCTGAAGGTGAATGAAGATCTTAGGCTGAGCCCCAGACTTGCTGAACAATAGCCAGTTATGAAACCCCGAGAGCAGGTCCATTCCTGCAAAGAACCATAGTCAGCGTGTAACTCCAGATCAGGGTCTTCAAAGGAACACTGAAAGGGAAAAATAGAGATATTAAAGATGGAAATAGATCTGTTTCCAAAGATGCAAACAAAGCAGTCTCCGCTAGGTGCTATTAATCCTCCTAAGCTCCTCGTATGTGAGGCTAGATGAAAGATTCAAAAGTCTAAAAGAATAAACCACTTTCCCTACAATATTTGGTCAGCTAATTTAATTTATCTTAGTTTTAGTGCTAATTTTGTCTGAAATATCTCAAAGGGAGAAGTGGGGCTCTGTCAAAAGCTTGGTGCTGTTTTACTTAAGCAGCTGAAAGGGAGTTCAACTATTGTTGTGTATTTAATATTTCAGTAATATTATAAATATTTTTGTAACCCCCCTGGTAAGCCTCAGGCTCACTCAACTCGTATCCGTCTTGGGGGAGCAGCCTTTGGCCCCGCCAAACTGAGTAATCAGCTTGTGTAGATGCTGTGTGATGTCCCCAACACACCAAATAACAGACAGTACACCATATGCGATTTAATGATTACACTTTATAGATCTTACTAGAACTATGTTCTTAATAGAGATACAATATAAAAGGAAAAGTAAAAGGCGCCAAGCTTATCAAAGTCCAAACCACTGTGCACAACCATTGGAGCTCATTTAATGAAGTCCTCTGGCCACCATTCGATCCCCTCAGACCTCCTCGATCAACCAAGAACCCCCAGCACATCGGTCTTCGTCTCCTCTCCTCGCTGAAAACCCTGGCCTTGGAACCCCGCTCGGGGTTCATTCCGTTGCCCAGCTTACAGCATCGCATCCTTTCTCTCTCACCCCCTCGTGCTGACTCCCCAAAAGCCCACCAACAATAGCTTACAGATGCAAAAGAGAGAATAGCAACTATCCCAATTGGTTAACAAATGAATACAATTCTCGTTATCAGAAATTTTAACCCAAACAAGCTTCGAGAGAAAGCACTCCCTCTCCAGTTATCATAACAAAGAAGCATTCTTACTTTTAACAAAACAAAGAAGCCATTTTGATTAGCATACACAGTAACATAAAGAAGAAACCCCTTACATATTCTTTGATTAAGCACTCCTTGTTGTCTACATAATTCACCACAGGTTACATGTAAAAGTACATGACTGGCCTATGTCATTATGCCATCATCTTGTGTGCATGCCTTGTTAAATTAAAACAAAACTAAGGCACTTTATTTCTGGCTCCATGCTTTTTTTCCAGTTAGTTTTATGCTTTGGAATTACTAAATATAACAGTAGTGATGATGAAATTTTAAGCAACCCAAAGGTGACTACATAAGCACAGTGAGACCTTGAGTTAAAAAAAAGCCAGTAAAAGGACAAATTCACAGGCTTATCAACAGTGAGTATTGTGTGATAATAATAATAATGAACAAAAAGAAGCAGAATTCACTGTCTACATCAGAAAGATAGATGTATTTGATTGCTCAAGAGAAAACTGGAATATGCATATTAAGTGAATTGAGCATTATTTTGAAGCAAATGAAACAGCCAATGCAAAATGAGTGCCAGTTTTACTGAGTGTAATAGCTGGAAGAGCATACAGTTTGCTTAGAACTTTAACTGCTCTAACCAAACCAGCTAAAATCAATACTGCTTTTTATCTTAAAAGTAATTTTAAGTAATTAAAACTTAGAACTGAAACCACTGCTGATTGCAGAATGCTTAATGTTTCAAAAGTGGAATCAAAAGGAAGCAGAATCCATTTCAGTGTAAGTGGCTGAATTGAACAGATTGTCGGAGTATTCTCAGTTCAGTGATAGGCTTAAAGATGCATTGAGAGATTGTTTAGTATATGGAATCTTAGAAGAAAGCATTCGAAAACAGCTCCTAACTGAAGCACAATGTACATTTAAAAATGCAGTTGAAATCACTGTATCAATGGAAATGGCAGACAGAAATGCAATTGTGCAGCCATCAGGAATGAAAGTGAACAGGAACAAAATCACAATATCTAAATAGAAACCAGCCTGGCCAAACAAATTGTGCTACCATTGTGGTAAGGGCTCACATACACCAGACCAATGCAAAGGCGAAACTTGCAGAAAATGCAACAAAGTAGAACACACACAAAGAACATTTTAGGCAGACAAAAGTAAATGGATGACACAAGGAAGAGAAAAGCTAAGAAGTCAGGTTGCATTTTCAAAAAAGCACTAGTCTGCATAGTGTCGCTGAAAAATCTGATAATGATGAGAGTGATGCAGGACTGCATAGCACTGAGATTTACAATGTGAAAACTAACAGGAGACAAGCAATATGGCTTACACCAGAAGTGAATGGCAAATTAATTGAAATGGAATTGGACACTGGTTCAGCTATTCCACAAAATGAGTTTGAATGGCATTTCAAAGATACTGAACTGAATCCTGCAGTTATCCATCTAAGAATTTGTACTGGAATAAAGTTCACTCTTATGGAAATGACATTTGTAACAGTGAAATGTGATAACCGACACATCACATTGGACTTAAACGCATTAAAAAGTGGATGGACAGCATTGTGGTGTCATGAGTGGCTGAGACAACAACTTGAATGGAGATCCATCCACTATTTGCATGCTATGTCCCCTGTAACTGCATCATCTGATAGCAAACTAAGAAATGCACTGGATGAGACCACATCTGTCTTTAAGGATAGCACTGGAAAACTCAAATAGGTAATAGGTAAAATTGTGTTAAGTTAGAATTCCACACCCAAGTTTTGCAATGTGACCTGGTTCCTTATATCATAGATGACAAAGTAGCCAGTGAGCTCGGTTGTATGGAGGCCAGAAGAATTTTTTCCAGAGTTGGGTGGAGCCCATGGGCAACAATGTTGTTTCAAGTAGCCAAGGAGAATGGGTCTGTCAGGAATTGTGATGATTCTAATGTCACCATCAACTGGCTACTGAAAGTAGATCAATATCCTCTGCCCAGGCTGGAGGATATCTTTGCAATCCTTTCTGGAGGGAAACACTTTGGCAAACTGGGTATCGCTAAGGACTACCTACAGACGGAGATGGAAGAAGAATCCTAAGTGTCACAGTTCTGGTCCTTTTTAGGATTTGTCAATTAATAAAATAGATTCCTGCCAAACCTGGCAGGAAGTTCAAACTACAGTTTGGGAAGAAATGGCAATGGACAAAGCAGTGTGAGATGGCTTTCCAAGTGACAAAGGAAGTGGTGATATCAGACACTGTACTCACACATTATGACCCACATTACCCAGTGAGGTTTGCCTGTCATGAGTCACCTTATGCCTCATAGTCTTTGTATCTTTTTTCCTTACCACTGCAGAGAAAAAAAAAACATGCACAAATTGTCAGAGAGGACTGGAGTGGTTTGCGGTGTAAAGCATTTCAACCAGAACTTGTCAATGAGTGAGTTTACTGTTACTGATCAGCAACCACTAGTGTCCATTCTCAATTCACAGGAGGTTAATTCACAAACTACAGCAGCATGAATGCAGAGGTCGGCTCTGTTTCTTGGAGGACACAATTACAAGATTGAATTCAAGAGGAAAACTGTCCAGTCCGGTAACTATACATTTCAGTTAATTTCCCTTTCCCCGTGTTCCACCAGGTTCCTTGATTAGGTCACCTGATCCTCTTTTGAACTGGCAGCACAAGGACTTTGGCTTTCATCTACTCGCTACTGGTTCATCACCTCAGCAGTATGGCTATGCTCGTTCTGGGCTGCCGAGAATAAGTCGAATCGAGAGCCTTCTGGTCGCAGTTCCAGGGTGGAGGTGAGAGCCTGTCATCTGCTGCTCTGGCTTTAAGTCAAGAGGCTAGTTAGTCACCGTAGGCAGGATGGCAATGAATCTTCTGAGCCGCCAAGGATAAGGGACCATTGTCATGAACTTCTCTGTGTCAAAATACGTTTGGTCTGTTATTGCTTGTTTTTGTCATCTCATGTCCAGCTGAATGGGTCTGGCTGTTTTGCCACTGCTCTGAACCGGGATGCGAGAGGTCTGTCATTTTGTTTTGTTGGCTCTTAGTCCCAGTCCAAGCCAAGGCTCCAGTTTCCAGTCCAGTCAGGGCTCCAAGTTGCTCTCCAGTCAAGGCTCCGAGTCCAGTCCAGTCAAGGCTTTGTGTCTAGTCTGGACAAGACTTTGTGTCCAGGACAAGTCCCAGTCTAAGTCACAGCTCCGAGTCCAAGTCAAGCCCTACTCCATCTCTGTGCCTGTGTCCTGTACTTGGGTTCACCCCCATTCAATCCTTGCAACAGAAAAATAATCATGGAAATGCTGATGGATCCTTCAGTTTTACCCTTGCAAAATGGACACCCCTCTGGACATATTCTCCCTAATGCAAATTGTAAGACCCTTTATTATGGCAGAGTGTGGTAAACTATGTATACTTGTCTGGACGCCCCTCTGCTGACTGCTCCTGTGGCTCCTCCCACAGACCCCTGTATAAAGGCGAATGGGGCACTGCTCCTCCCTCAGTCTCCGAGATGTCGTGCTCCCTTTTGCTGCTAATAAAAGCCTATCGTTCACTTCCAGACTCCGAGAGTTATTGATGGTGCATCAATTTTATTAGTAACAATTTTAAAACATGGAGAGCATTTTATGACCTGACAGATTGGACCTCGACCCTCAATCCTAGAAAGCCGGCGATGCTTTCGAACTCTGGCTAGCATGCTTCGAATCGTACCTGGAGGAGATTCATGTGACCAATCCTGCCACGATGCACAGGGTTCTCCTCTCCAGAATCAGTCCAAGGGTCTACTCCATGATCAGGGACCAAACGGACTACCAGAGTGCGATGGATGCCCTCAAAAGACAATACCGGTGGCTGGTGAACACCGTCTACGCAAGCCATTGCTTAGTGAAATGGCAGTAGCGGGCTGGAGAGTTGAGCACTGAGTTTGTCCGGGCCCTACAGACACCTGTGCAGGCTTGCGACTGCAGGGGGCTGATGGCGGAACAGCATGCGGAGCTCGTAGTGAGAGACGCCTCTGTTACGGGGATCAGGTCAGTGTACGTGCACCAGCAGCTGCTGGAACACACCGATCTTACCTTACATTTGTCGATTTAGCTGGCCGACACACTGGAGGCCGCTCTGCACAAGGCTGACGCTGTCCAGGCACGCGATCTCCCGCCGGCCTCATGGACGCTGCAAACCGCGCAACCCGCCAGCGGATCGACCACGGTTGCTGCCAGTTGCAAGTCCGTGAAGTGTTACTTTTGCGGACTTGAAAAGCACCCCTGAAAACGCTGTCCAGCCCGAGAAGCTACCTGCTCCAGCTGCGGAAAGAAGGGCCACTTTGCCAAGGCCTGTAAGTCCAAGCCACTAGTGGGATCGAGAAGCGCCGCGTGCGAGGCATGGGGGTGGCCATCTTTGTCGGCGCTACCTCATCCTGCCCCGGCCCACAGGTGCTTACCGGGCACCAAGGTGGCGATTCAACTCTGGCCTCCGTGACCCTCGACCAAAGCGCTCCACACCAGCTCACCAGGTCAATGATGGACATCCTGGTGGAGGGCCACAGGACTAGATGCCTGTTTGACACAGGCAGCACTGAGAGTTTTATTCACCCGGACACGGTGCAATGCTGCGGACTTGTGACACGGCCGGTAAACCAGAGGGTCACTGTGACTTATGGATCGCATTCCACAGACATCCGGGGGGGGGTTGTGTAGCAACACTGGTGGTGCAGGGCATAGAATATCGGGACTTTGCGTTACTGGTCACGCCTCAACTGCGTGCCCCTGTGCTATTGGGGCTTGACTTCCAGAGCCACCTGAAAACTGTGACAATGGAGTATGACAGGCCCCTCCCCCAATCACTGTCAGAAAACCTCAGTTCTGTGGGACTTCGTCACATACCCCGCTACTGACCACACACACACACCGACCCGCACATCCCACCCAACACCATGCCAACAGCCGCACATTGGTGGACATGCATAACGGAGTGGATGGAGTGGAGTGCCTCGGGGAGGACCTCCTGCCAGTGAAAGATCGGTAATCACTTTGACCTAAGGGCTAAGAGTGTGGCCTTCCACATCATGGCATTCTCCCTCTCCACCTGTCCATTCCCCCGGGGATTATAGCTTGTGGTCCTACTAGTAGCAATGCCCCTAGCCAGCAGGTATTGACACAGCTCATCACTCATAAACGAGGACCCTCTATCACTGTGGATATAGCAGGGATATCCGAGCAGAGGGAAGAGCTGGCTCAGGGCTTTTATGAGGGATGTGTCAGTGGTATCGGGGCAGGGGATGGCAAAGGGGAATTGCAAGTACTCGTCGATTATGTTGAGAAAGTACACATTCCGGTCGGTGGAAGGAAGGGGGCCCTTAAACAGAGATTATCCAATGGGAAACCTAAAAAGACCTCACCTTGTCTCAAACTTTGTGGAAACAAAATGGATGAAATATGCAGCAAAAGCTCCAGTTCCCGCATTTTTACCAGAGCGAGGATAAACATGCCTTTGAAGGACGTTGTCTTATGTGGGGATTGTTGTACCATCCAAGCTGAGCATTAAAGTGTTGGACAGTTACATGCTGGTCATCTCGGCATGGTCAAAGTGAAAGTGTCTGGTGGCCTGGGATAGATCAGTAGGGTGAGCACCTCAGTATGAACTGTTCAGGATGTCAACACAACCAGAAGATGACACAGGCAGTGCCTCTCCATCCCCAGGAATGTCAGCATTGCTCTGACAGAGGATTCATGTGGATTTTACTAGAATATTTATGGTTAAAACATTCTTGCTAGTAGTGGATGCAGCTACAAAGTGGGCAGAAGAGGTTGGGGACAAAGAAACGACAGATGAATTTAATGGGTACTTGCATCATTCTTCACTGTGGAAGATACTAACAGTGTGTCAGAGGTTCATGAGTGTCAGGAAGCAGGAATGAGTGCTATTGCTATTACAAAGGAAAACGTGCTAGGTAAACTCAAAGGTCTTAAGGTGAGAACGTCAAGTGGACCTGATGGACTACAGCCCAGAGTCCTGAGAGAGGTTGCTGAAGAGATAATGGATACATTGGTCATGATCTTTCAAGAATCACTTGATTTCAGCATAGTTCTGGAGGACTGGAAGATCACACATGTCAATCCACTCTTCACATTGTTTGTTAATGATTTGGATAATGGAATCGATGGCTTTGTGGCAAAGTTTGCAGATAATACAAAGACAGGTGGAAGGGCAGGTAATACTGAGGAAGTTACACGATTACAGAAGGACTTAGATAAATTTGAAGAATGGGCAAAAAAGTGGCAGATGGAATACAGTATTGGGAAATGTATGATAATGCATTTCGGTAAAAGGAATAATAATGCGGACTAATAGCTAAAGAGGGAGAAGGTTCAAACATTAGAGGTGCAGAAAGTGACTTAGGAGCCTTCATGCAAGACTCCCAGAGGGTTAATTTACAGGTTGAATCTGTGGTAAAGAAAGCAAATGAGTGTAGACATTCAATTCAAGGGAAATAGAATATAAAAGCATGAAGATAATTGTGAAGCTTTATAAAACACAAGTAAGGCTGTACTTCGACTATTGTCATCAGTTTTAGACACCATATTTCAGGAAGGGTGTGGTGTTATTGGAGAGGGTCTAGATGAAGTTCAGAAGATTGATTCCAGGAATGAAGGGGTTAACAAATGAGGAGTGTTTGGCAGCTTTGGGCCTGTATTCACTGGAATTTAGAAGAACGTGAGGGAATCTCTTTATTTTTGTAATTTATTTTTTTTATTTAAGTTCATCATCAAACAAATATTTCCATAAGATGTATTTCAGATATTGTAGATATATATCATATAATCAGATATATCACAAATCTCCACAAAGTATTTATCTGGGGTATATACTTATAGAAAAGAGTGGAAAGAAAAAACAAGCAAAACGAAAGAACTATGTACAAGTAGGGAGTGATCTTTTTTTTACAAAAGATTCATTGATTTGTGAGAATAAAATCAGGCCTATGATGCATTATGTAGTTAAACCATTTTTCCCAGTATGAATCAAATTGTTCCAGCTTATGATTAGCAGATGCTGTTATCTTCTCCATTTTGTAAATGTCCATTATAATTTCCATCCATGTATTTAAAGTTGGTCTCTCCTCTGATAACCATTTCCAAGTAAGAGTCCTTTTACCAGCCACCAGAAATATATTCGTTAAGCATTTATCTCTTTTCAACCATTCTTGAGGTATATATCCAAAATATATGGTCTTACTCTCCAAGGGTATTTCATGTTTAAAGATGTCTTGTAGGGCATTGTGTATCCCCCTCCAATAGTTTTTGATAACAGGGCAGTCCCAAAAAATATGATAAAGATCTGCATTTTGATTTCCACAACTTCTCCAGCAAACAGGGAGGTTAATATCATAATGGGATTTCTGAGAGGGTGTAATAAAATATCTTATTAAGTTTTTTCCATCCAAACTCCCTCCATTTCTTTGAACTGGTGCACTTCCATTGATATCTCCATATTGTTGTCCATTCTTCCTCAGATATAATTATCTCTCCTTCCTTCTCCCATTTTGTTTTAATGTATGAAGTTGAATGTGTTTTAAGATTTGACAACCCCTTATACATGCTTGAAATGATTCTACTACCATTATCTGAATTATATTCTTTTCTAAAGAGCTCTATCAGGCATGTATTTGTCTTGGTTACATTTTTAAGCATCTTATTAACATATTGTCGCATTTGTAAATACTGAAAAAATCTTGATTTTCTAATAAGTGTTTCTCTTTAAGCATTTCAAAACTGAACAGTGTTCCTTCTTTCATTATGTTGCAAAGAACTATTATTCCTTTAGCTGTCCAGTCCTTAAATCTAGCATCCAGTTTATTTGGTGTAAAATCTGAGTCATATGCACACCATTTAAGAATTGCAATATCTCCCTCTAGATTATATTCTTTTATAGTAGTTTTCCATATTTTAAGAGTCAATTTCACCCATGGGTTATCAATAGTATTTGCGTACCTTTACAGGTTGTTATCAGCCAAAATTGCTTGTTTGGGGATGGGAAGTACCCGCTCCTCAATGTTTTTCCATTGAACATCATATGATGGGTTGCACCAACATATCACAGCTCTCAACTGTGCTACAAAATAATAATCTCTAAGAGAAGGTAGGCCCCATCCCCCCTTTTCCTTTGCTAATTGCAAAGTTTTGAGATGAACTCTAGGCCTTTTACCCTGCCAAATATACCTTGATAGCATATTGTTCCATTCATTGAACTGATTTTGATTAATCTCTATTGGTAGGGTCTGAAAGAGATATAACAGTCTGCGCAGTATATTCATTTTAATAGACTCAATCCTTGAACTGAGACTGAAAAAAGGAATCAGGTTCTACCTTGCCACTTCTTCCTTACTTTTTTATATAAAGGCTGATAATTATATTCCGATAATTTTGCCAAATTTTTTGGCTTAATGATGCCCAAATATTTGAAAGACTCTGTGTGCCATGCCCAGGGGTATCGACTTTCAATCTCTCTTGGTGGGCTATAGTAATGTGAAAGTAATTGGATTTCATCTATGTTGATCTTGTATCCTGATAATTGACCATATTGTTCAAAGGATTGCATCAATTTAGGCAAAGAGTAATGTTGGTTGCCCTAGATAGATCAAAATGTCATCCGCATAACAAGCCAATTTATGCTCTGTCCCTTTAATAGTAATTCCCCTGATACCTTCATTTTGTCTGATGCATTGAGCTAATAGTTCCAGATATAACGCGGAGTAGTGGTAACCATGCACAAACCTGTCTCATGCCCCTTTCTAGGGTAAGACTATTTAATAACTATCCATTGATTTTAATCCTAGCAGTAGGATTGTCATATAGTGTCATATAGTTTTAATAATTGTGTCTTGGAAACCAAATCTATGTAAAACTCTGTAAAGACAATTCCAATTAACCGAATCAAATGCTTTTTCAGCGTCCACACTTATCACTATTGCTTCGATTTTATTTTTTTGTATATGATCCATAATGTGAAGTGTCCTTAGTATATTGTCTTGTGTCTAGCGTTGTCGTATAAAACCTGTCTGATCGCTACGTATCAGTATGGGTAGAAACTCCTCTAATCATTTGGTCATGATGGAGGTAAATAACCTATAATCTACATTAAGAAAGGATATTGGTCTAAATGACCTGCATTCCATCTTATCCTTGCCTTCTTTCGGTATAGCTGAGATTATCTCTTCCTTCCAACTGGGTGGTATTTGTGCCTTTTATAGAGCTCAGTTCAGTGTGGGGAGTAAAACAGGAATTAACTCATTTTAAAATTCTTTGTACCACTCTGCCGTATACTCATCTGATCCTGGTGACTTGCTTAATTTAAGCCTACCAATTGCAGCTTTTAATTCAACTTCAGTTATGTCAGCAGTCATCGTTCTATTTTGTTCTTCGCTTAAAGTGGGCAACTCTAGAGGATTCAAGAAGGTGTCAGTTTGGGTTATGCTCCCCCCTGGAACTTTGGAATATAGCGTTTTGTAAAACACTTCAAAAGCTTCTTGAATTTCACTTAGCTTATTTTTTATTCTTTTCATCCTTGGGTCTCTAATTGTATGAATTGTATTTTCTGCTATCTTTTTTTTCAGTTTACACACCAGTATTTTCATGGATTTCAATCCACTTTCATAATGTCTCTGTTTCAGAAAAATTGTTTTTCCTGATTTCTTGCATAGCCAAATTATGTATTTCATTCCTAATTCTTTTAATTTCCCCTAATGTATCCTGTGCCAAATTCAATTTGTGTTTTTTCTCTAGTTCCTTCAGCCTATTTTGTAATTCCTCTAATGTTTTATTCCTTATTTTTTTCTTATATGATATTGCTATAATTTTCCCTTTTAGGACCCCCTTCAGAGTATCCCATAAAATGGGAGGTGAAATCTCTCTATTATCATTAAATTCTAAGGAGAGACCAATTTCTTTTTTAATTTGTTCCTTAAAGTACTGATCATTGAGTCGACTTGAATTTAGTTTCCAAATAGTATTCTTTGGTTGTAGGTCAAAATCAGCAGATAAATATATAGGTGCATAGTCACTTACATCTATTGTCCCAATTCCACAGGTGTTTATTTTGTCTTTGTCTTTTCCAAATGTTATGAAATAGTCTATTCTTGTACATACAGAATGTGGAGCAGAATAATGAGTGTAATACCTTCTGTCAGGGAAAAGGTCCCTCCATATATCAATTAAACAAACATCCTCAAAAAGTGCATTAACTTCCTTATGTAAAGATTTTGTTTCATAGTTTTTTCTATTGGAAGAGTCTAAGTTTGGTTGTAATTGTAAATTTAAGTCTCCCCCACATATCAGAAGACCTTTTGTTTCCGTTATCATAATATCAGTAATTTTCTGAAAGAAACCAATATCACTTCCCGGGGGTGCATATATATTCAATAGTAACTGAATTGCCATCTATATTCCCCCTTGCCAGAATATATCTGCCCTCTTTATCTCCCATTTCAAATACTTTTTCAAAATTTGGCTTACTTGAGATAAGAATAGCAACTCCTCTCCTATGTCCTGATTTAAATGAGGAGAAAAACCGATTAGTGAAGTCTATTCTCTTTAGTTTTCTATGCTCATTATCACTTAAATGAGTTTTCTGTAAATATACTACATGGGCTTGTTCTTTTTTTCATTTTTGGATAAAATTCTCTTACGTTTGATTGGATTTAATAGCTCATTTACATGAAAAGAAATGAATTTTACCTTGTCCTTAGCCATCTGTATTTATCTGTCAATGCATCATTGAAATTAGAACAAAACTTAATCAATCTACTCCCTGAACAAATAAGAACTAAGAAACACAAATAATAACAAAAATAGCAACAAATGTGTGATTCCAAGGCTGAGGTCTCTAGTAGATGACCCTGCGTTGAGCTAGAGGAAATGTCTAGCTGTGGGGGATAACCCCTCCTACTTGTGAGTTGAGGGCCCCCATTTCAGTATTCATAAAAGTCAGTGAACAAATCCGTTACACAGAAAAGATTTCCCCGTGTACTCGTCCTATATATATATACACGCACGCACACATACACACACACACACACACACAGACACACACACACGTGTAAATATATATATATACACACACACACACACACACACACACATATATATATACACACACACACACACACATATATATATACACACACACACACACACACATATATATACACACACACATATATGCACTCACTATATATACACACACATTACATGCATACACATATATGCACACAGATATATATATATATATATATATTCTCATTTTGGTGGGGAAAAAGGAGTAAGTGAGCGAATAAAGAATAACAAATAAGTAATATAAAATACATGTTATAATAAGTATTTCTCGAGATAGGTATATCTCTGTGTACTTTTGCTTCTGCTTAGCTTCTCAACATTTTTAAAGTTAGCCAAACCTTATGGCTCTTCTGAAGGGGGTGAGGACTGTCTTTGGGAAACTCCCGGTCTCTTCCTGATATATTTCTCTCGGCCTTCTCCCCTCTCCTACCTTCTTGATTCTCGCACTATTTCCCAAGCGGAGCGGGATAATTCCTCAGCCAGGCTTTCCCTCGTTTTGATTATGCTGACGGGCAACCCTCTGGCCTTCATATCTGTAGTCGCCTCTTCCACAGGCTGGTACAACTGCGTACCGTTGTCATAAAACACTCAGAGTTTAGCAGGGTACAGTGTTTGAAATCTAATCTTATTTTGCTTTAATACTCCCTTTACTTCAGAGTATTCTTTGCGTTTCTGGAGGACTGCAGGGGAGGGGGGGGAATCGGTCAAAACATATTAATTTATCCTCTAAAAACACCCTCTTCTTACTCCAGGCCTTTTGTAGAATCTCTGCCTTGGTGCTGTACCAAAGGAATTTAATTATTATTGAGCATGGCTTTCTATCCTGGGTAGGTTTCAGGATGAGCGAACGGTGTGCTCTTTCGATTTGCAGCTCCATAGCCGGGGGAAGCTCCAGCGCGTCCGGCAGTGACTTTCCGACAAACTCCGTCATTGACGAGTCCTATTCTCCTTCGGGAACATTGCAGATTCTGACATTTTTCTGCCATGATCTTCCCTCCAGGTCAAGCAGGTTACCTTCTTGGTGATGTAATATTTTTATTGTCTCACTCAGTATCCATTCCATGTTTTGAACGCGATCTTCCACCTTCTCAATTCGAGTCTCTGCCACTGCTATTTTATGATTGACTCTGGCGAGCTCTGCCTTAATATCCCGGAGCTGCTGCTTTATTTCTTTCTGGACCTCCATTATTTCTTCCAGGATTTCGAAGATATTCGCTGCTTCGTCTGAATGAGGCCCAGTGTCCGCCTCGCTAGTATGCAGTTGGGTCGGAGAGCGGCTCGCTGCACTCCTCTTGGACGCAGGCTCCACAATGTCACTTTTTTTATTTCCATTCCTTTTCCCCATTCTTGTCCTTCTTTTCAGTTCAAATATTTTTCAAAAAATATTATATTTGGTGGGTTAACGGGGCTCAATACGCATTTTCCAGAGGAGCTAGTGACTTAAGCTGCCATTCTTGACAATGATGTCACCGGAATCTCATTGAAATTTACCGAATGTTGAAAGGAATAGATAGGGTGGATGTGGAGAGGATGTTTCCTATGGTGGGGACTATCCAGAACTAGAGGGCAGCCTCAGAACTGAGGGGCGAGTTCTTAGAATAGAGGTAAGGAGGATTTTTTTTAGCCAGAGAGTAGTGAATCTGTGGAAGTTGACAGTTTCCTGATTAGTCAGGGCATCAAAGGATATGACGAGAAGGCAAGTGTATGGGGTTAAGTGGGATCCGGGATTAGCCCTGATGGAATGGCAGCGAAAATTTGATGGGCTGAATGGCCTAATTCTGCTCCTATGTCTTATGATCTTATGGTCTTGGTGTTTCCATGAGCCTTCACAACAACTTCACACAGAGTTGATATGTTGTGAAGCTTCTTCTCAAGGACTGGTGTTCCAGAGCACTTAGTCAGTGACAATGGACAATGAAAACGAATGGAATTAGACATATTTCCTCTGCACCATCCCACTCAGCTACAAATATCTTGGTAGAGAGGTTTGACCAGACTCTAAAGAATGCACTGTGAGCAACGTCAGCGGAACACACTGCATTGACACTGAATCAGTGGCTCACCAACTTCCTCCTTGCATATCACAATACTGCTCACAACACAACTAAAAACTCAGCAGCTAAGCTGTTCCTGGGTTGTCCCTTGCACTCACACTTGAATCTAGGCAAACCCACTCTCAGAAGGAAAATTCAGAACAAACGACTGAGACAAATTGAGGGTTTCTCAAACAAGGGGGTTCAATGTTTTACTCCTGAACAAGCAGTCCTGACGAGGGAATTCAAAGCTGATCAAAAGTAGGTACTTGGAAAGATTAAGTACAGATCTGGTCCACTCTCATACACAGTGGTGATTGCATCTGATGTCATCTGGGGATGACACATTTATTAGTTGAGGAAAGCAGAGGCAATTGCTGGAAAAGAAAGGTATCCAGAGCTGTCAGAACTAGGTCCTGCAGTCCTAGAGTCAACTCCTACAACCACCACGGAGGAGGTCTTAGAACAGGAGATTGTTTCACAGCCACAAGTCACACCTGACAAACACCCTTTGTCAGGAAAGATGCTACCCTCCACAGCGATTAAATCAATAGACCTGAATGGGACGATTTAAGGGATGTCTATATTGTAGTTGTATTATATAGTATATTGTGTATATAGTTGAGATGCTTTCTACATTGAGTTAGACTATATAGCTAAGCACGGAGAAGCGTTGTGCATTTAATATTTCAGTAATATATGAACAATATTGTAAATGAATTGTTTGATTAAGCATTCCTTGTTGTTTACATAAATCATTACACTTTATATGTGCAAGTACACAAATAGTTTAAGAGGGGTGATTGATATGTTTGTGGCCTAAGGCAGAAAGAGTCAATTTTAGAAAACCTAGCATATTTATTTTTCAACATAGTCCCCTCTTACATTTACACACTTAGTCCAGCGGTCTAAGTTCGTGGCCTAAGGTAGAAAGAAATTAGTTATACAGTTCTAGTTACGTGCACATGCAGGTCAACTCTTTTAAGAGATTATGCAGAAAGTTTGAAGTTAATAACTCATCTCTGTCTACCTTAGGCCACGAATTTATGAATCACTCATCCGTGGACACTTTCTGGAGGTCTGAGTTCCGTATGCTCCACGATCACTGGACTAAGTGTGTAAATATAGGAGGGGACTATATTGAAAAATAAATGAGCTAGGTTTTCTAAAATTGACTCCTTCTACCTTAGGCCACGAACATATCAATCACCCCTCGTGTTATTAATACTCCACAATGTCAAATGTGCGTTCCTTGCTGAAGTAAAATAACTATACATACATGTTGTCCCGGGCTCTCATCTTTTTCTTCCAATTAGTTTTATGTTTTGGAGTTACAAAACTTAAGTACAACTAACCTAGAACTAGAACAACTAACTAGCTGAGAACACTTATTGAAAGTTAAATGAAATTAGACCCTTATATCTGTACGTATTCTTGGTATGTTCCCATTATTTCTATAACCATCCAATTATCTATCCTTAGTCATCCCAATCTCTTCCAAGATTTGAACCTGTCCGTCCAGTTTACTGTATCTTCCTACCTGTTGAATTGATGTAATTGATGTAAAATTGAAGGTGCAACTGTTCTTTTAACTGGATACAAAGGATCATATAGTATTATTTCATGAAATAACACCTTCCCTGATATTTTGACCAATATTTATACCAAGATCACAAGATAGACCAGCTAGTTACTGCCTCACTCATTAGTGTCACTGGCTGATTTGTTGGGGTGAAACAGTTGTGACAGGAAAGCGAGCATGCATTGGACCAACAGCAGGTGAGCCCACTCAGCACACCCAGCTCTGCTGTGCTTATCCGAGCTGCAGATTGTTGCGGCTCAGGAAGTGGGGGAATAGAACAGAAACGCCCTGTTCCTACACAGCAGAAAGTGCTGCAGCCCTGCAGTTGTTGGCAAATCCATCCTTTCGGCCAGTCCCCCCCAACACTTTTTTTCTTATGTACAGACTCCCCAGTCCTCAGGTTCCTAGTTGTTAATATTACCAATAGCTTGTTCTAGTGCAAAGAAAGGCTAAGATGGAGCACCCAACGCACTATGCTTGTCCATTCACCTCCTCTCTCATCTCCATTCAAAGCCCAAACCAGTCCTTCCAGGTGAGACAACACTTACCTGTGTATCTGCTGAGGTCTTATATTGTGCCTAGTGCTCTCAATGCAGCCTCCTCAACATTAGCAAGACCTGTTGTAAATTGCATTGTAAAAGTGGAACTTCAGGGTGGCTAAACATTTTAATTCCCATTCCACCCTCAGGGTGGAGGAGCAGTGCCTTATATTCCATCTGGGAAACCCCCAAGCTCTTGGTATGAATACCAATTTCTACTTCTGTTAAAAAAAAATCCCTCCTGTTCCCATTTTCTTCACTTCCCCAGTCTGGCCTCTTACCTCTTCACACCTGCCTATCGCCCCTCAGGGCCCATCCTTCTTCCCTTTCTCCTTTCCTTTCAGATTCCCTTTTCTCCAGCTCTTTACCTTTCCTACCCACCTGGCTTCATCTATCACCTTCCAGCTAACATCCTTTCCCTCACCCTCCATTTTATTCTGGTGTTTTCCCCCTTATTTCATTCCTGAAGAAGGGTCTCGACCGGACACATCGACTGTATATTCATTTCCATCGATGTTGCCTGAGCTCCTTCAGCATTGTGTATCTCCTGCAATGAGCATATAATCCTTCATTATTTCTGTCAGCTGCAACAAGACCCCACAATGTTCTTCCTTCCTTATCCTTTTTCTCTTTCCATTCTCTGTATGGCTTCTTGATTTTCTTACCTTGACCTAACATCCCTGTAACAGAGAAAGTTATACTTTTTTCCCTGCACTTCATCTCTCACGCTGCTCTACTCACTTCACACTTTGGACAGCTCCAATGCCACGTTCAAGTTTGCTGATAACAGTTGTAGGCCGAATCAAAAGTGGTGATTTGCATACAGGAGAGCAATTGAAAATCTCGCAGAGTTGTGCCATAACAACAACCTCTTACTCAATGTCAATAAGACCAAGGGGCTGTCTATTGACTTCAAGAGGTGGAAACCAGAGGTGCATGTGCCAGTTCTCATCTGAGGATCAGAACTGGAGAGGGTTAGTAACTTTAAATTCCTCACTGTTATCATTTCAGACTACTTGTCCTGGACCTAGCACGTAACTGTAATTACAAAGAAAGCACAGCAGCACCTGTATTTCCTTAGGAATCTGTCAAGATTCGACATGACTTCTATAATTTTGACAAACTTCTATAAATGTGTAGTGACTAGATGCATCATGGTGAGGACGACTGACCAGGTGTGAGCCACGGTGGCAGGGCCTCTGGCACTGAGTATGACCCTGTTTTGCAGAAGGATGGGATGGAGAAGAGGAGAGCTGTCGTCATTGGAGACTCTATAGTCAGGGGAGCAGACAGGAGATTTTGTGGACGTGAGAAGGAAACCCGCATGGTTTGTTGCCTCCCAGGTGCCAGGTCTCTGACCAGGTGCATGACATCCTTGTACGAGAGGGAAAGCAACCAGAAGTTGTGATACATGTTGGGACCAACAACATAGGCAGGAAGAGGGATGAGGTCCTGAAGTGTGAGTTTCGGGAACTAGGCAGAAGGCTGAACTGGACCTCAAGGGTGGCGTTCTCAGGATTGCTGCCAGTACTACGTGATAGTGATGGTAAGAATTGGAGGAGATGACAGTTGAATTCGTGGCTGAGGAGTTGGTGCAGAGGGCAGGGTTTTAGAGTTTTGGACCATTGGGATCTCTTCTGGGGAGGGTGGGACCTGTACAGATTGGATGGGTTGCACCTGAACTCGAGGGGGAGCAATATCCTTGCTGGTAGGTTTGCTAGCATGGTTCAGGAGGTTTTCAACTAATTTGCAAGGGGGATGGTACCCGGAGCGATAGAGCAGTGAAAGAAGTGCATGGAGTAAAGCCAGATCTAACATATAGGGAGGCTTTGAGGAAAAAACAGCAGAATAAAGGGTATAAAGGTAGTAAGGTAGAAGGGCTAAAGTGTGTGTACTTCAATGCAAGAAGTGTCAGAAACAAAGGTGATGAACTGAGAGCTTGGATGCATACGTGGAATTATGATGTAGTGGCCATTAAGGAGACTTGGCTGCACCAGGGCAGGAATGGATTCTCAATATTCCTGGATTTCAGTGCTTTAAAGGGATAGAGAGGGGGGGGGGAAGGTGAGGAGGGGTGGCATTACTGGTCAGGGATACTATTAAAGCTGCAGAAAGGGTGGGTAATGTAGCAGGATCCTCTTGAGTCAGTATGGGTGGAAGTCAGGAACAGTAAGGGAGCAGTTACTCTATTGGGGGTATTCTATAGGCCAGCTGGTAGCAGCAGAGATACCGAGGAGCAGATTGGGAGGCAGATTTTGGAAAGGTGCAAAAATGACAGAGTTGTTATTATGGGTGACTTTAACTTCCCTAATATTGATTGGCACTTGATTAGTCCCAAGGGTTTAGATGGGGCAGAGTTTGTTAAGTGTGTCCAGGATGGATTCCTGTCACAGTATGTTGACAGGTCGACTAGGGGGAATGCCATACTAGATCTAGTATTAGGTAACAAACCGGGTCAGGTCACAGATCTGTCAGTGGGTGAGCATCTGGGGGACAGTGATCACCGCTCCCTGGCCTTTAGCATTATCATGGAAAAGGGTAGAATCAGAGAGGACAGGAAAATTTTTAACTGAGGAAGGGCAAGTTAAGAGGCTATAAGGCTAGAACTTGTGGGTGTGTATTGGGATGATGTTTTTGCAGGGAAATGTACTATGGACATGTGGTCGATGTTTAAGGATCTCTTGCAGGATGTTAGGGATAAATTTGTCCCGGTGAGGAAGATAAAGGATGGTAGGGTGAAGGAACCATGGGTGACAAGCGAAGTGGAAAATCTAGTCCGGTGGAAGAAAACAGCATACATAAGGTTTAGGAAGCAAAGATCAGATGAGTCTATTGAGGAATATAGGATAGCAAGAAAGGAGCTTAAGAAGGAGCTGAGAAGAGCAAGAAGGGGGCATGAGAAGGCCTTGGCAAGTAGGGTAAAGGAAAACCCCAAAGCATTCTACAATTATGTGAAGAACAAAAGGATGACAAGAGTGAAGGGAGGACCGAATAGAGATAAAAGTGTTAAGATGTGCCTGGAGGCTGTGGAAGTGAGAGAAGTCCTCAATGAATACTTCTCTTCGGTATTCACAACTGAGAGGGAACTTGATGACGGTGAGGACAATATGAGTGAGGTTGATGTTCTGGAGCATGTTGATATTAAGGGAGAGGAGGTGTTGGAGTTGTTAAAATACATTAGGACAGATAAGTCCCCCGGGGCCTGACAGAATATTCCCCAGGCAGCTCCATGAGGTGAGGGAAGAGATTGCTGAGCCTTTGGCTAGGATCTTTATGTCCTCGTTTTCCACGGGAATGGTACCGGAGGATTGGAGGGAGGCGAATGTTGTCTCCTTGTTCAAAAAGGTAATAGGGATAGTTCAGGTAATTATAGACCAGTGAGACTAACGTCTGCGGTGGGAAAGCTGCTGGAAAAGATTCTTAGAGATAGGATCTATGGGCATTTCGAGAATCATGGTCTGATCAGGAACAGTCAGCATGGCTTTGTGAAGGGCAGATCATGCCTAACAAGCCTGATAGAGTTCTTTGAGGAGGTGACCAGGCATATAGATGAGGGTAGTGCAGTGGATGTGATCTAAATGGATTTTAGTAAGGCATTTGACGAGGTTCCACACGGTAGGCTTATTCAGAAAGTCAGAAGGCATGGGATCCAGGGAAGTTCGGCCAGGTGGGTTCAGAATTGGCTTGCCTGCAGAAGGCAGAGGGTCGTGGTGGAGGGAGTACATTCAGATTGGAGGGTTGTGACTAGTGGTGTCCCACAGGGATCTGTTCTGGGACCTCTACTTCTCATGATTTTTATTAACGACCTGGATGTTGGAGTAGAAGGGTGGGTTGGCAAGTTTGCACATGACGCAAAGGTTGGTGGTGTTGTAGATAGTGTAGAGGATTGTCGAAGATTGCAGAGAGACATTGATAGAATGCAGAAGTGGGATGAGAAGTGGCAGATGGAGTTCAACCCAGAGAAGTGTGAGGTGATACAGTTTGGAAGGACAAACTCCAAGGCAGAGTACAAAGTAAATAGCAGGATACTTGGTAGTGTAGAGGAGCAGAGGGATCTGGGGGTACATGTCCACAGATCCCTGAAAGTTGCCTCACAGGTAGACAGGGTAGTTAAGAAAGCTTATGGGGTGTTAGCTTTCATAAGTCGAGTGATAGAGTTTAAGAGACGTGATGTAATGATGCAGCTGTAAAAAACTCTAGTTAGGCCTCACTTGGAGTACTGTGTACAGTTCTGGTCGTCTCACTATAGGAAGGATGTGGAAGCATTGGAAAGGGTACAGAGGAGATTTACCAGCATGCTGCCTGGTTTAGAGAGTATGCATTATGATCAGAGATTAAGGCAGCTAGGGCTTTACTCTTTGGAGAGAAGGAGGATGAGAGGAGACATGATAGAGGTGTACAAGGTATTAAGAGGAATAGACAGAGTGGACAGCCAGTGCCTCTTCCCCAGGGCACCACTGCTCAGTACAAGAGCACATGGCTTTACGGTAAGGGGAGGGAACTTCAAGGGGGATATTAAAGGAAGGTTTTTCACTCAGAGAGTGATTGGTGCGTGGAATTCACTGCCTGAATCAGTGGTGGAGGCAGATACACTAGTGAAGTTTAAGAGACTACCAGACAGGTATATGGAGGAAGTTAAGGTGGGGTGTTATATGGGAGGCAGGGTTTGAGAGTCGAAACAATCTTGTGGGCCAATGGGCCTGTAATGTGCTCTACTATTCTATGCTCTAAGTTCTATCATACCCTGGTATGGAAGCACCAATGAACTTAAAAAGAAAATCCTACAAAAAGTTGTGAATATGGCCCAATGCATCATGGGTAACACCCTCCCCACCATTGAGCACATCAACATATAGCATTGTCACAGGAAAGCAGCACCACCTACTACCCCGGTCGTGTGCTCTATTTGCTGCTGCCATCAGGAAGAAGGTACAGGAGCTTCAGGACTCACATCTCCAAGTTCAGGAATAGTTATTACCCCTCAACCACCAGGCTCTTGTATCAAAGAGGATAACTCCTTCACTTGCCAATCACTAAAATGTATACACGACCAATGGATTCACTTTCAAGGACTCTTTATCTCATGATTTTGCTATTTATTGCTTATTTATTTATAATTATTATTATGACATTTTTTTCAGCACAAGCTACAGGCATAACCAAGCACATTCATTTGTCAATTACTAGGAACTTTAAGACTATTCTAGTGGTGTTTAGTATTGCGGTTTTCTGAAGATTTACATAGATATTACTGTGTGGCCCTATTGTTTAATGCTATTGTGTAGTGCCTTTGAGATGATACCAGCAGAAGATATTTCTATCGGGACAAAGTATAACCTGTTCATGTTTTAAAGTCTTTCAAGTTCCTCTTTCAATTCAGTGTATTTCTGTTGTTTTTCACTTCTTGACTTCTGTAAGACATGTGCCTGTGAAATGGCTATATCTATTAAGTAAGATGCACTTGTTTGTTTATCCTGTATTATTATATCTGGATGGTTATTATGGATTGTCCTATCTGTGATAATGGATTAGTTGGAATATTTGGACTCTAAAGCTGGATCAGGCTTGTATTTATAGTAAGGAATGATTTCTTTGATAAGTTTGTGTTTTAAAGCAAGATTTTGGTGAGTGATGTTTGCCACTAGATTGTGCCTGTTTAAGTAATCAGATCATGTTAACCTGCTACAAGATCCTTAAGGTTTTGGATTGTTTCTGGTTTCTCTTACCATTTCCTACATTTATCAAATTGAACTTGTTCACTTATGCATTAATAATGCATAATTATTAATTATGCATTTTTGATGATTTTTTTGTGTGAACAACCTGGTCCTGTATTACAACAAGGAACCATTCTTTTTCTGGAAGAGCCAACTCTGAGCCAAACGTTCAATGCTTCCTTGTTCACATCTAATCTGCTCAGATCGTGGGCATGTCTGCCATGGAGGGTCATGCTCTTCTATTAGTTAAGTTTTAACTTTTTATTCAATTGTGATCATTTCTTCATTTTTCTAAGTTCATTAACTTCATTAAAGTTTAGTGGTGTATACGTTATCAGAATTGTATATATTCGCATGGAGAGCTGAATCCTGTTTTCATTGATGGAAGTATATCCTCAGAAGTTTTATCTGATTGTCATGTAGATTTTTAATGTCTGTTATTCCACTTTGCCCTTCTGTCCTAAGTAGGGTTAACCTAAGCACATTTGAGTACAGTATACATGATGTTTTTTGAAATTTGTCATTTCACTTCTTATTTTTCTTTGTAAATTTTCCAGATTTGTTTTGAATGAAGATGTTATGCCCAAAGAATACATTTATATAGGTATCATTGTTTTTTTTTTCTTTCTTTTTACATATGCACAGTTTGTTGTCTTTTGCACACTGTTTGAATACCCAGTTGGTGCGGTCTTTCATTGATTCTATTATGGTTATTGTATTGATTGCATGTCCCCATTAGAAAGTGAATCTTTGGGTTGTATATTGTGACATATAGGTATTTTGATAATAAACTTACTTTGAACTCACCACTGTCTAGGTCAGCCAAATATTCATTTCTACCTCATCCACATTCCTTTACTCCATTCCATGCTCTTGTAGGTGAGGTGACTGTTTTGTGTAAGTTTGTAATGGTCTCCTTGAGCCCCAGGATGCAGGCCATTACAACTTCTTTTCCTATTCCCACACTGACCTGTTTGTTTTTGGTGTTGTCCAGTGCCAATGTGAGGTCAAATGCAAGAATCATACATTGTATTCTATTAGAGTGGTTTACAACTCCATGGTATGAGCATTGTGATTCTAATATCAGCTGCACAACTCCCCATGCTCATTTCACTCTCCTCAGATTCATCAAACTTTTCCCAATGCGCTCACCCCTTTGCAAACCCTTGCCCATTTTCTTCTCCGCACCTTCCTGCTTCTATTTACTTGTCATCCTTCCTCTCTGGTTCCACTTACCACTTTCCTTACAGATCAGATTCCAGCACCTGCAGTATATGGTGTCACCTTCCAGCTTTTATCACTACTCACATTTTCCTCTTCCCCCACCCAGTTCTGCCTCTCTTTTTTATCTCTTTCTCCCCTTAATTTCCTCTATGATCCACCAGTTGTTGTCTCCCAACTCCTTCCCACCCACTCCCCTACCCAGCCCCATTTTACTGTTAGACCCATCCCCTTCTTCTCTTGGTTCCACCTAACACCTATCAGCCTCTGCCTCAGCCTTCCTTTTAAACCCTGATCTTCGCTTTCTCCCCTCCACAATACTGGTCCAGATCCATGGTTTCAATCTGAAACCTTGACCATGCCTTTGCCTCCACAGATGATGTCTGACCAGTTGAGTTGCTCCACCAGTTTATATTTTGGTCCAATTTCAAGCATCCCTGAATACATAACATGTCTAACTATGAAGTGGATGGGCTACAGCAGCAAAAGAACACAAACATACATTCAGTGATCACTTTATTTGGTACAGGGGTTACTGTATGTATAATTACAGAAATACAGGAGATAGTCATCATGTGCTTATACAATTAATTGATATTATCAACTATGCATTGTTTTACAAAATTTAATGCTGTTGTCTGACAATTACAGACACCTATTTTTGCTCCTGACTTTGGCTGCTGTGTATAAAGAGGTTACATGCGTTTCTTGTGACTGACTGTGTGAGTTTCCTCCTACATTCCAAATCATGCTGGTAGGTTAATTGCATAAAGTAATTAACCTTTACTGTAGGTGCATGACATAAAAATTGAAAGGGAGCTGATGACATGTGAGAGAGAATGTTGCAGGAAATAGGAAATGGGCCATGGGACTGACAAGGTTGCGGTGGGGGAAAGATGACATGGCCCTGAGCAAGGGTCAAATAACCATCTTATGAGTTATAGTCAGTATGATGTATTTCACAAAAAAATGAATAACATCCAGAGTGATGTGGACAATGTAGGTGGATCAAGTAAAGAACAGATAAGTGTAATAATGTGTTCTAAGTACATTCATCCAGGAATTATAATGTTGATAACATACTGTAAAATATTTTCCTTTGCTGATAATTACCTGTTGCAAAACTATTGCAATTATATCTTGAAATCCTTTACATCCAGAGAAAAAAATTATTTAGGGGGCTTAATATTGTTAACTAAATGAGGAATCCTCTGAGATTGCAATGATCCTTCATTATCATACCAGGAAATCTACATATTTGTCAGTGGTCAAGTCTTTGGAGTGAGAATTGAGTCAGAGTTTTCTATGACTCATCTGCAAAACATTACAGCAGACATTATATGGGTCCCAATGCATGGCAATAGGAGGCCATGAAGAGCTTTTAGTGATCTGTTGTGTTGAAAATTTAATCTATTCATGCCTTTCATTATATTTTGTTATCTACTGCCATATACATTAAGTACTGTGTGATCAATGCAGTAAACAAACGGAGCTAACGACCCTGTGTGTAAAATTCTAATGAGCATAAAACGCAAGGCAAGGTGTTCTCTCCCTTTGGGCTTGTATGTAGTAGAATAGATGATAAGCTTGCTCTTCTCTGTGAACTCCCACCACTGAGGAGTGTAGGTTTTATAGAGAAAGGTGTGTTGGGTGTGGCTTTTACTGGAGTGAGGAAGATGGGGGAAGCTAATGGGAGGTTTGGAGAGGATTGTAATGGGAGTGGGGTATTTTATTGGGAGAAGCTGGATAAACAATCAATTGGTGAGGAGTAGTGGGGTGGTAGTCAGTTTAGAGGGAAGACAAACTGGAGGAATCTGAGAGATAACTTAGAGAGGAACCAGAGAAAAAAATATGGATGGCCAGGTGCCTGGAATGCGCTGCCTGGGGTGGTGGTGGAGACATATACAATCAGGCATGTACTATAATAAAAAAGCCAAGAAGTTAGGGGAAAAGAGCTGTTGAGAGATCCAAATGGCCATTAAGCGTTCAACACTTCAGATTGTCTAGCAGCGCAGTTGGGCCATAAATGAAAATACCTCAAGCCACTAGTCAGGACCTGATTCAACATTCAAGATTAAGGCGATTCACTGCTGCCATGTGCATGTGGAAATTTACACAAGCAATATAAAATCAATGCTGTATATTCTGAGCTTAGGGTGACACACTCAACCATAGACTGCATGACTTTAATAAGTAAGTGTGTAAGCAGATGTGCATCTAAACTTGCAACATATTTGCTTCCACAGGATGCAAACATGGAATACATTTTCCATTGTACAGATAATCTGTTGCATATTATTTGATGACAAACATCCTGTCAGGAAAAAAAAAGCTCAGACTAATCATCTGAATGTTGCATTAATAGGAGTGGGAGAGTTGAAATATCAACATCTCATATCAGGTGAAGATATGCCTAAGACTTCTTTTCATTCATTCAGAGCATGTGGGTGTTGCTGACAAGGCTGGCATTTAATGCTGGTCCCTAAGTGTCTGAAGGATAATTATAGACAAATAATAAATGCTGGTCTTGTCAGCGACACATATATCCCAGGAATGGGTGGAAATATGAAACAGGCTCAGACATCCTGTTCACTTCCAGCTTTTCACAATCTGTTTTCATAAGATTAAATGGCTTCTAAATATGGAAACCAAAAATCAAGATAAGAGACATTGTGTTTCAAAAGAAAAAAAAGGCTTTGAAAGAAAACTACTTAAGTTTAAAATTACATTTTACACCACTATTTGTAATAAAGAAAGACCACAATTTATTTTATCAGAATAATTATGCATGTCCCTTTTTGGTTACTCTTAAATTCAATTACCTGGAATTGAAATTTGAGAGCAGCCATTGTGTACAATTCTCTATTCAAATAAATAATAATAATTTAAAAATATATTAAATTAGGTTTGTACTTAGTGATATTCCTCAGGGATCTATACCAGGGTCTCTGCTGTTTGTGATGTATATACTGTTAATGACCTGATGAAAATGTAGATGAGTGTGTTATTAAGTTTGCAGATCATATCAAGATTGGTAGTGTTGTGGATCGGTTGAAGACTGACAAAGAATGCAGTGGGATAAAGATCAGCTGTAGATATGCCAGAGAAATAGCAGATGCACTAGCCAAATGTGAAGTGTTGCACTGTGGTAGGACAAATCAAAGAGACAGTGCAATATTGAGGGCAAGACTTGTGGCTGCACTGATGAGCCAAGGGAACTACAATTGTTAAGCCACATCTGGAGTATTGCATACAGTTCTGGTCACCCCATTATAGGAAGGATGCCAAGGCTTTGGAGAGGGTGCAGAAAAGGTTTACCAGAACGTTTCTTGGTTTAGAGGGCATATACTATAATGAGAGGTTGGACAAACTTGAGTTGCCTTCTCTAGAGTAGCAGATCTGATAGAGGTTTACAAGATTATGAGAGACATAGATGGAGTAGACAGACAGTATCATTTTGACAGGGTTGAAATGTCTATTACTAGAGGGCATGGATTTAAGATTGGGGGGGGAGTTTCAAAGGAGATGTGAGGGACAAGCTTTTAACAGAGAGTGGTGGGTGCCTGCAATGTGCTGCCTGGAGTGGTAGTAGAGGCAGATACAATAAGGACTTCAATGAGGTATTTAGATAGGCACATGAATGTTTGGGAAAGGGAAGGATATGGACATGGTATAGGCACAAGAGATTAGTTTAGTTGGCCATTTAATTCCTAATTTAATTGGTCTTGCACAACATTGTGGGCCAAAGGACCTATTCTTGTGCTGAACTGCGCTGTTTGGTTTGATTCTAGGTATGAAAGAGTAAATTCTTCCTTGTTGCATAAGACATAACTCATTTAAAATTATTAAGCTAATCAATGGGGATGGGAAAAGTTTCAGAAAACCTCAGAACATATTTGTATGGTGACATATTTCAAATACATTTAAGCCACTTGCTCCTTATAGTTGCGATATGGAAGGAAAGTGTAGCAGACACAGCCCACTCAGCCTCACCATTCCCTGCTGGTATCGATGCTCTTCTCAATTCTCCTCCAATCTTCCCTCATCTAACTCTACCATAAACTCAATTGTAACCTCCTCTCTATGCCTTACTAGCTGGCTTCATCTATTTGCTTCAACCATTTCCTGTTGGAAACTTCTTCCACATTTTTTACAACTCTTTTGGAGAAGAATTTCCTCTGGATTGTGTGAATGTCTTCTATTGATGGCCCCTTCTTAGGCTTGTACAGTAAGATGGATTCTTGACTTCAACATCTATCTCGTCGTGGACTTGCCTCTTTTTGCCTACCTGCACTTTCTCTGTAACTGTAACACTTTATTCTGCATTCTGTACTGTTGCTCCCTTGCACCACCTCAATATACTGATGTGATGAGATGATATGTACAGATGAATGCAAAACAAAACTTTTCACCGTACCTCAGTATATGTGGAAATTATAAACCAATTTACCAATTTTACCTCAATGGATAATGTTGGCCCTGTTTCCTCAAAACCTTTTATAGACCTGAAGGCCTCAGTGACAACTCCCTGTTGTTTTCTTTATCTGTGATAAAGAGATCATGCCGTTGTTCCTGATGTCTATACCCTGACAGTTCTTGTACCATCATCCGAATTTTCTTAGCTCGTTTTCCAGTGTTTCTATATCCTTCTTGAATGTAGTGACCAGAGCTATACTCAGCACTATGTCTGTCCAAGGTTTGATATGTTGTCAAAGTAATCTAACTATTTTCAGTTCTAGAAATGAATCCCAATGCTTGATTTGGGTCTTTACGGTCCAACTAACTTGTGGTGCGTTGTTTGAATTTCCAGCATCTGCAGATTTCCTTGTGTTTGCATTTTTAAATTCACTACTGCAAAGCCTCTGCCAGTGATGCCTACACTAACGAAGTTTAAATCTTCTTTTCGACAGGAGTTCAGTGAAACCCTCTCTCGCTGCTCCCCATTTATAATTTCTTTGGCCCTTCAACTTTTCGATCATATTTTGCAATTCCTATTTTCCTCTCCCCCTCCTACTTTCAAATCTCTTACTATCTTTTCTTTCAGTTAGTCCTGACGAAGGGTCTCTCCCTGAAACGTTGACAGTGCTTCTTCCAATAGATGCTGCCTGGCATGCTGCGTTCCACCAGCATTTTGTGTGTGTTGCTTGAATTTCCAGCATCTGCAGATTTCCTCATGTTTGCTGGATTTTATATATTTGCTCATGTTTGCTCATGTTTTATATATTTGTAATCCAAGGTACCTTTACTCCTCTACAAAATCTCAGTTTGCAACTTTCAGTGGACAGGCATCTACATATCCCTCCCCCCCATTATATACCATATCATTTTTATCTACATGAACTTAATTTCTCAAATGGACGTTTCTTAATGGTCTCCTGTCATTTAATTCAGTCTTCCTCAGTATACACTATACCCAACCTCATCTTTCAATTTTGTCATATCAGCAAGTATAGAACCTTGAGCTTTTGATTTCAGAGCACACCATTTACATTGCTGGGACTCCTCTGAGAAATAATCACTCTTGTTTTTTGAACAAATGCAATAGCTATTATGCACAAAGCAATATACCTTTCATATTAAGTAAACATCTATGCCACCTTCTTTTAGGGGTCATTTAAGGGATAAAAATTGGTTGGAGCTGAAATTATGTCCATCCACCATCTTTGGTTCTTCTAAAAAATAGTATCATAGGTTATTTCAGTTACCAAAGGGCAAAACAGGACTTTTCTTTAACATCAAATCTAAAAGATAGCACCCATGTGTGCCGTGTAATCACACAGTTGTACTTAGGTCTGTGGAGTGGGGGTTGAGCAATGATCTTCTGATTCAGAGGCAAATAACATCAGTAATATTCAGCTGGTCTCTGAGAGACCTAAGGGAGAATATAGGGCCCAGGATAAGATATCTTATCTTCTTATCCACTTCTGATTAACTTTTTAAAAATTTGGTGCCAATAAAATAGTAGCACTTCAGCTAAACATGATCCCAAGCAACTGTGCAGGTCAGGCATCACCTGTACAGGGAACAGATGAGACCCTTCATCTGGATTGCCTTCAGCAGATGAAGACATTAGGTTAAGATACCAGATAATCAGAATGAAATTTGCATGCTCATTTTTGGATGAGGCTGGACTTTTAATTACTTATTTATTTACAGATATGGTCAACCACATTGGTGGGTCTGTAGTATGTATCTTTAAAGCTGTCTCTTGGAATCAAGGATGACTTGTTTCCATTCTAATTCAGGGCTGACTGATGAGGTGAATGTGGGATCTACAGATACTTCAACAGATGGGGCAGAAAAGGCTAGTAGGCAGGTAGTTTATGAGGTGATGATATCCTTCCACTGATTATGATAAGCTTCTGTGTGCTACAGAATGATGGCTGTGAGATTCTCAGTGCCATCCTGAAGACTCCTTCAAGTATTCTTTTCCTCATTAGCAACCTAACAAAACCAATACCCAACATAGATATGACATTATGTGAGAGTCCTTGGCCTTTGAGTCCCTTCTAGACATATTTTTGCCAAACTGCACATCAAATACCTGGCTAATCCCTTGTGAAAATTCGAATGCTTTAGATAATTGTCACTGAAGAGAAATCAACCATTGCATTCATCAAGGAGCATTCCAATTAGACAGAAAACTCTTTCTCCAGAGTTTGATATCTAAACTGTATTCAAGGATACTGGCTGTTAAATGCATCACATAGTGCCTGTGCCTGTGTTATCTTGCTTCATTTCATTGTTACCTTTGCTGCTCAGCTACAGGTCAAGATTCTTATAATTTATTTTGGCGAAATGGAATACAACTCCTGCATCCCACACATTCAAAATGATCCAGATATGTTTCCTTAGTCCTGGCTAGAAAATGGAGCTGTCACTCGATGTGTACCTACAAAAGTTGAAGATTCATTGAATAATAACAAACAAAGTCACTTTCAACAAATTCAGAATATCAGCCACTCCAGTCCTGTATCTTACACGTCCAGCATTTCCTCTTTTTCTGTTCTTTCCTCTTTAGATTTCATTCATCTCCTCCTACTTATTCCTCCCACAGACACATCTCCAGCACCTTCTTTCAGTAAGCACTATCACCACATGTCACTAGTCACTGCTCTCGACCCCATCACAGGTCATCATTTTAGCTCTCTCAGCAGTTACATAATTCCTCTGCAATTTAAAACTCACTTAATTTCTACCTGTTGATGACAGGTTTCTGTTTCTTTCTCACATATTCCTGCCTGACCCACAGAGTATTTCCAGGATTCTCTTTGATTCATTCTGATTTTTTTAAAAATCAGTTTTTATCTGTCATCACAGTAAGTGCCAGGGAACACTGTCTCTAACAATAGAAAGCTAATCTCTATCATTTTACACTCATTGGAATAACTATCAATGGAAGCTCCACCATCATCATCTTGGGAGTCAACAATAACTAGGAGTTTAACTGCCAACCATGAAACAAGCAGTAGAAACATGAGCAATTCAGTGATGGGGTATGTCATGACAGATAGTTCAGTTCTTGACTCCTCAATACCTTTCTACTGTCCATAAGCTCAAGTTAGGTCTTATCTAGATGAGTCCAGGACCGATAAAACTCAAGGATCTCAATATCATTTAGAACAAATCACTCTGTCTACTGCTTTATGAATTGACTCCCCTTCCAAATGCACATGGTAGGGGTGATACAGCGATGAAAAGTGATGGTAAATATGGTAGAAGGTGTCATTGACAGTGGTATCATGCAGAATTCACTCACTAATAACTTTCTTTTTGGTGCTAATTTTGTGTTTCACTAGGACAGCTCAACCCTGGTGGTTACCATAGATGTAGCTTAAGCAATAGATGGAAGAGCTGAATTTCAGAGAAGGAGTAATTATCAGCATCAATTAAATATTGATTATCATGGAATCATGACCCTCATAAATTGAAGCTGGTGGAATCAAGTCGACAATACTCTAATGGTGAGCAAAAGCCTAGAGATCAGCCATCCCATTCTTAGGAAGTCACTCCAGGATGCTGTATTTTTATTCTATAACAGAAAGTGTGCAGGGCTTTGGTTTAATAAAATGAAGACTTCTCACATCACAGAAGTCCAACAGTGATGCTGAACTCAATCTACACCAGCCTAACATGATTACATCCAGGTTACTGTGGTTAGCCCTGAATATCGCAACATTCCTTCTCTGAGGTTATAGAATTAAGCAGGGCTGATGCTTAGAGACTCCTGAGCTCCTCCCAACCTGCTGTGAATATTAACAAATAACAATCAGCTTGAGAAAGAGCAATTCATTTTGCTGCCCATCGATCAGCTCTGACTGTTTGCTGTCTTAGTCGTGCTATTTTAACTGCCCTTTCTGTGGGAGCTTGATGAATGAGAAGGAGAATAATCCTTACACAAATGGAATGGAAATACATGGTTTCAACTCACTCGAGGTTTATAAACATCTGAAGCAGAAATATATGTTAATATTTCTGAGAGACTCTCCATCAGTTCTATTAGGATACTGCAACTCAAATGTTATCCTGCCTTTCTCCTTCTGATGTTTGCTGACATATTGTGTCTTTTGAGTATTTTCAGATGTTATTTTAGGTTTCCAACATTCAGACACTGGTCTTTATCTCCCCAAACATATGGGTACTAGTCTATAGAAGTGCACTTTGTACAAGCCTTGGAGATATTGGTTCTGCCTTACACATTTGATTTAGCAATCTAGCCAATGCCACATTTAATTAATGTCTACATTAAAATATGGCTGTAACCTAGTCTGTTGTCCTTTTTCTTCAGAATACTCATGATGCAATCCATTCTAGTGCACTGCCAAGTGATTTTAACTCTTTCACCAATAGCATCATCATAATATTTGTTTAATGGACAAAGTTAAAGAAACAATTATACATCACACTGTATTCTTATATGTCTTCATAATGAAAAAAGCCTTTACTGTATCACATGCAATTCCAATTAATAAAATACAGTCTTACAGAAGATTAAATTTAACATCTAAATTAAATATTGAGAAAAATCATTGTCTATTGCTGGTGGTTATCTACTTTCAGAAGAACATTCCTCTGATTTTATTTTTAATTTCTTTTGTTTCTCATTTTGTAAAAATGTATTTCTCTATTTTTCCTTCATGTTATTTTCTGTTTTTGTCTTTGTTCATCATGTTATTGTGATTCTTTCTTTACTCCCAAACACAGAAGGCATCACATGCATACAAAGGTAATTATCACCTTTGCTGTAATCAATTGCATCCACTCAGTCAATTCATTAATTTACATCCAACCATCCTGTCAAATCCAACTTCTCCACTTCATTTCCAACTTCCATTCAGTTCTGACCTACACCCGAATTTTCTGAATTCTTGTCACCCCTTGAATGAGTGAATTTAGAGATCACTCTGATTCCACTGTAGAATTCCTGCTGATGGATGTCATGAGACTGACAGTACAGATGATCATTCAGCCTGACACAGAATCCAAATCCACAGTAAAATGATTAATTGGCTCATGCTTAGAGAGCCCATTTGAAATGATAAAGACAAAGCTCTTCTGCATGTGCAAGGAGGATATCTGTATGTTTGTGCATGTATTACATGTATGTGTGTGTCTTTATGTGCTTATGTGGGTACATGTATCTATGAGCTTTCATGTGTAATTGCGTATATGTATGCATACGTGTGCTTGTATGTATGCAATGCATGCATATGTACCGGTGTATAAGGCAACTATATATATGCCTTTGTTTGGCAATATGTTGAAACCCAATCATTGCCTATACATGAAACTTTAACTTGGCTTCTGTCCTCATAAATATTTGCTTCGAGTAAGTGCTTTGATCATTTGCTGATAAATTTCTGCAGCCTCTGCAGTATTTTCTTCCTGTTTTTAAGAAAGTAACTGACAAATCTGGTGAGCAATATTGACAACTCACAAGGATAAATCAGAGCAATGAAACACAATTTTCTATTTTTATTGTGATGTGACTATCATTTGCAGGGCAAGCATTACCTGCTAATTTCTAATTGGTTTTGAGAAGGTGGTGGTGGCCACTCAAAGCTACAATATAATTCCAAATCAGTGTGGTATGATATGTGGTAAGAAACCTGTAGTTGGTGGTGTTCCCAATTGCCTCTATCCTTAGTGACAGAGCTCATGTCTCTGAGAGTGTTGATGAGGTCACCTAGACAAAAACTCTATTGAATTTGTAAATGAAGGACTTAATTAAACTGAATATCAAATATAATAAACCTAATCATAAATGATAATGTAAATTAAATGGGTTTTCTATAGTGAGTAAGTTAAAGAGAAGGATATTGGCAGAAATACATTAAATGTGCCCAGAACTGACCAGATAAAACTTTCAAGGTTTACTGAGGAAATTTTTGGAAGCCTGGAGAGTGGACACAGTGAAACCTGCTTTCACAAAGTGAAGAGGTAGCTGTGGTCTTCACAATCTGGTTATTTTATCTTCTTCTCAGGTCATCTTAAACGTCTTAATTACTAAAAGGAAGTAGCAGCTATCTAAATATGAAACAGAATAATTAAAGGCATCCAAAGCAATTTTTAGAAGAGAAGTTCATGGTTGACAATGCTGATCTCGTGGTTTGAGCGTCCACAGGTAGTTGTAGTAAACATAGATTTCACCTAAAGATAATTTAGTGAAGATTAGGTGGTACAGAATTAAAATAAATGTGATTTTAAAAACACACCTACTCAAATAGGAGACAAATCAGATATTTCTCAGCATCGAAATATACAGCTTAATGATAAAATAGTGGAATTGGCAAAGATAAGTCATTGGTTATTGAGCATTTTTGGAAGACCTGTATTTGTGAATGGTCAACTGCACCTGCTGAATCCTCAAATCACCAACTCATCCATTTCCTGATCTGGAGGACTGAATTAAAACTAAGTTCACGTTTGGTCAGATTAATGTAAGGTTTAGGACATTAGAAAGGAGAAAGAAACAGAGGACGAAAAGAATGTGGAATTTACTCATGAAATTGGGACTAGGGAGATACTGCTGGCCTGGTAGTTAAATGTAGCTAGGATGATGACAGGAAGAATCCAGCCTTTTCATGAAACCAGAAATTTCATACAGATTATAATAACAACCATATAATGGTCCTTACCCTACTCCATCTCCAAACAACTACAACTGCTCCTTCTGGTAATTGTGCTGCCAGTCGCACCATTAGGTACACAAACCACTATGGTAACAATCAGTTTTAAATGGAAGTCCCTGTTGCAGATAGGAACAGTATTCCATTATGGTAAGGACAAATCCCATTTTTCTAAGTCAATTATGATACCTGGGCAACCTCTTCACACAGGTCAGTTAAGTCAGGAAGGCCAGATAAAAATTATAAGAGTAAAAAGTGTACATGAATCTGTCATTATCTCTATGCAGTGAATGCATAACATTGTAACAGCTGCGTATTGCGCTGTATACCCGACATTTGGCTCTTTTGACGTCAATCTAACTGAATTTTAAAGTTGTGTATAGTAACAGCTGTGTTGTGTGTTTAATGCAACAGACTGAGCATGAATTCTTTGACATGGTTGAACTCAAATTCAGAGTCTTTAAGCCCTTTCCCACATCATTACTTTTTTGTACTATCAGGGGGAACTTGTCACCCATGGAATTGATCAGACATCTAGCAAGGAAGCATTGGTTGAGGCACAGGAGTAGACCCTTACCAAATTTCCACCATTTTATATAATAATTACTGGTTTGTATTTCAAATCCACACTCTTCCTTGTTTCCATATTTTTATATTCTTGGTGAGAAAAAAAAAGACATCTTTTAAAATTCTGATTTAAGACTATCAACTGACCATGCCTTTATTTTAATTAGGCAAATGTTGAAACCTTTTGTCAACTCTTAAATTAGAATCTAAATAGCATTTTTATGCTTGATTTTTATCTTTCCTTCACTGCACATCATTAGTTCCTTTCAATTTCCTTCAGGCTTCCTTCAGTCACCCAGGGATCTTCTATCAACCTGCACCATCGAGCTGCTTTATGTAATGTCTCCATATGGCACAGGCTTCGTGGCCTTTGATTAAATTCTGGTGAATCTGTACTATATACACTACAAGGTCAATGTTACCTTTCTAAGGCATATCGCTCAAAACATTACTCCAGATGACAGCTAACCAAGCCTTCATTACAGCAAAATTCCTCTTTGTAGATAGCCCTCTATCATATACAAATAATATTTCAATAGTATTCTTAATATTCAGTATAGATATGTGTGGACAGAAATATTTTGTTGATTTATGTACATGGAACCCAAATTATATTTGGTTTATTAGTTTATTTTTATATAAGTATTGGGATCATTCTCTGAAAACTTCTCACTTTATGTTCCATTATTCTATACATAATTACACAGAGGTAGTAACAGAAAACTGTATTCAGAATATAGACATTGCAGTTACAGGGAAAGTGGAGTGTGGGTAGAGAAATAAAATGCAAAGACTATGACTAGGTAGTCTGGAAGATCAAGAGTTTGAGAAGTCTGGTCAAGTGTCTGATAACAGCACATTGCTTCTAACTTTTCACAACTTAAGTATTTTTCTCACCTCTATTAATATTACTTATTGATATTGTACCCCCCCAACTATGCAACATTCTCTTCTATCAATCTTTATACCAATAAATTTGTTAGCTCATTGGTGCAAAGGGTAACTCTGCTGTTTTATAGCTCTAGTCACTTGGGTTTCATCCCGACCTCCTTCTTCTTCCCATATTCCAAGACATGATGATTAGTTGGCAAATGTTTTGATACTGGATGTGGTGACCTAGGATAAAACACTTAACCTGCTAAAGGATCTGGAGGGTTGTGAAAACATCATTGGTGCATCTTTGCAGTGCTTTGAAATGCCCATTGAAGGTCTGCTACATCTCAGTAGCACAGGGTTCACTGCCATCCAGTACTGTGTCTTATTTCCACAGCTGCTCCTTCTCAATAAAATGGATGGACCTTCTGGTCTGCGCAGGATTCTGCAGACAATTAACTGACGAGTCTAACAGTGGAGCATAGTAGTTCCAAGAGAACCAATGGCTTAGAGTCCTGAATTTTCTCATAGCTATGTAGATAAGATGGGAAATTCAATGGATATTTTCTGGATTTAAACATAAGATTGATTATTAAAAACTTGTGTTAAATCTTCATACTTCTTTCAAATATATTTCTTTATTTCTTTCACAACTCAAACAATGATAAACAGTAGATTGTGGCGACCCATTTCCTGGCACATCCGAACCGGCTCACAATTAGATAGCCTATGAGGGTTTGCGAGCACAGAGCTTTGGAGCCTCTGCGCCACGGGGGGCAGGTTGAGGGAGGCTTAAAAGTGAGGCTGAGGATTTCGAATAAAGTTTTTTCCTTCAACTGCAGTTACTGACTCCGTGTCGTAATTTTAGCGCTGCATGTAGCACACCGCTACAAGATGAAGAAATTAATTGCCATCAATCACCTGAAGGAGCAGGGAGACTTCCCTTCATCCTTGAGGTTATCCCTTCCATTCTAATATCCTTAAAACTCAGTTCCTCCCTTAAACGGCTAAACACACAGTGGGCAGACTATTGGTGCTGTCAATAAATGTGGCTTGTCTTTGAATGATGAAGAGTATCCACAAATGGATTCAACAGTTTTTACTGTCTCATTAACTTCTGTGCAGCCAACAGTAATTTTATCACTATACATCAGTGGTTATTTCGATATCCTAGATTCCTAATAGAACAATAAATTCTTCACTCTTGACAAAAACCTTTCTGCATATACTACATATGAATGTTCTGTGTTTCGTTACCTTCCCCCCACAAAATATTTTCATTTTTTAATCACCAAGTACAAATCTTTTATTCAAGATATATATTTTTATAAAACCCAATGATTTTTAGAAGTCTACACGAAGCAGCTGTGAAGGGTTGTTCTTAAATAAAGACATTAGGTACATTTAAACCTGATTACTTACCCAGTGTCGCATTCCAATTTGGGAGCATCTGGTCTTCAGGCAGTATTTGTCAGTGATATTATGAACTTTGCTGATGAGACAGTGAAATGTATTCATTTTATTTGGTATCTTTTCCTTCCTCTTTCCCTTCTCCTTGTGTTGAATAGCTTTGTTGTTCACTTCAGCATTGAGGGGAACATGACTCATTTGTTAACGAGCACTTCTGTTCCTCCAAATGGTCATTTTGGCTGGGACAGGTTGATGTGCCAGGACTGACAGGTAGAAATGTTTCTGAGCCAAATACAGATAGCATACACGCAGATGCAAGGATAGTGCCAGATTAATATACAATCATCATCATCATCAACATCAGGTGCCATGCCCAGTTTGAGCTTTGACTGCCATGGCCCACACACTCCTGTTTTCGGGTCAAGTGGATCAATTCACTGGTATAATTTCCAGTTCTCTGGTTACTGTCTCCATCATCATTTGTCTTTGCCTTCCTCTTGCTTTCTTCCCTTCAATCTTTCCCATAATTACCGTGCATTCTAACTCCTCTTTCCTAATCACATGTCCAAAGGAGCTATGTTGCCTTTTCATGATCTCATACATTATTTCTCTTTTTGTGCTTGCTCTGCTCATGACATCCTCGTTCGATATTTGTTTTGTCCATGATATTCTTTGCATCCTCCTCGAAAACCACATCTCTGCTGTTTCAATTTGTTTCCTCATGTTACTAGATATTGTCCAACATTCTGAATCATATAACATAACTGGATAAAAATAACATTTCAGTACTCTGAGGCGGGTTGTCATGCCTAGTTTAGTGCTGGTCAGTATACTCTTCATTCTCATAAAGGTGTCTTTTGCCATCCCTATTGTTCTTTTGATGTCCATGTCACACCTGCCATCTGATGTCATCTAGCTTCCTGAGTAGCAGAAGTTCTGTACTAGTTTTATGTCTTCCCTGTTTATTCTTAGCCTGCAGATAGGATTCTCCTTCTTTTTGGATATCACCATACATTCTGCCTTTTTGCAATTGATAGGTAGACCCATTGTTGTACTTTCTTCAACAACTATATCAATTATGTTTTGTAGTTCTTCCTCTGTACTTGCAATTAACACAGTGTCATTTGCATATCTGAAATTATTAATGTTTTCACCGTCAACTTTGATTTCCAAGATGTCTTATTTTTTGTAATATTGTTTCACTGTACACATTAAACAAATGAAGGGAGAAAACACACTCTTGTCTCTTGATTTTTGTAAACTGACTCACTTCTCCATCTATTCTTACAGCGGCAGTTTGTTCCCAGTACAGATTTCTGATTAGGCGGAGGTCTTTTGAATCTAGATCTAGAGTTTCCTGTAATATTTCAAATAACTTATTATGCTTCACTTTATCAAATGCTTTTGTGCAGTCTATAAAACAAACAAACAAACAAATCTTGTTTGTGTGTCCTGGGTATAACTCTAAATTGCAACCGGTGATGAGACTCAGAATAGGAACTTTCAGAGCTTTGGGGAAAGTGGAGTTACCCCTTAGTCATTCATTGCTCCCAGGGCCACTCTGACCCGGAATAGTAGCACCTACAAGTGTTCCTGCTCAAGATACGAGCAAAAGCCAACAGCAGATCCAGCAATTTCAGTAACTGAACTTATGACAGAGAAGGAGGATGAGCTAGGACCTCAAATGACAATGGCTAAAATAAAAATCTAATGGAAGAAAGGAGAGGGAAGAAAGCAAATCCTATAGAATATAAGTCATTAGATAAAAAAGTTAAAAGCTTACGTCAAAAAGCCAAAGAAGAATGGTTAAACCAGGAATGTGAGCAACTAGAAAGAATCCCTATTATTGATCCAAAAAGGATACATCAACAAATCAAGAATAATGTACACCACTGAATTACAAAATGAAAGCATACTGACAAGCACAAGTAATACTGATCCTCTCCTTGTGGCTATTAGTTCATTAGGTCAGTTGGTAAATTATTTTGCTAAGCTGATGGTATTTCATTTCCTTCAATGGATGTTTGCTTTCGATACAGAGCACAATATTATTCAGGTTTTTTGAAAATGTGTCTTGTAAACAAGTTACTGATTTTGCATTGCTATTTTCTCTTGCTTAAAGATTGGTAATCGTAGCTTCTAGTTATGAAAAATTATATTAATCAGTTACACAATGTCACAAAATAATATACAGGGTAAGTGAGACATTTATAAAGATAACTTATGTAATAAGATGAGGAAAGGTACAGTTCTTCTGTTAAGAATTCTGTCTGTACTTTTAATACAGAACTCCCAGAAAAAAAGATGTCAGGGCATAATGGTTAGCTTAGCACTCTGATACCAGTAATAACCATCTTCCCATTTTCTTGTATCTGGACACTAATATAATTATCCAGATCTTCCTCACTAACTTTGTTAGTTTGGATCTGACTGAGAAGAACTGACATATGTTTTCAACTTGTGTGTTTTCCCAGAAAACTTTAAATGGGCAAGGGAACCCAATCTGTCCTGTCAGACGATAGGATTTTATCAACAAAATATATAAATTATTTCTGTAATATTAAATATAACATTAATAGTTACATTGGTAGGCTGAGTGATCCTACTTGATGCATTGTACCACTTATGCAATCTGCACTTATACTCAAATAGTAAATAAAACTCATTCCAAACTGTTCTACCTTGCAACAATATAACACTATGAAGACCTCAGTGGTCCTAGGATTAAATCACCATTTCCAAAGAAGTCACGACAGAATAGGTAAAAAAAAGAAAGGTTATCAGGTGTAAACCATTCCCCAACAATAGCCATATTTCTTATTTTGGAAAGTATTTTACCATTGTATAACATAACACATAAGGCATAGTAAGACAGATAGCTTGAATATAAATATCAAAGATGTATACCATGATAATAGAATGCCATCATTAGCAGGAAACAACATATTTACAAAGTACATTCTATGAAGTCTGAAGAACCATATTATATAAAAAGTTATCCATGTCAGAAAGTAAATACGCAACATCCAAAAGTGTTTGTTGACTCATCTTTCCATGGGATTGTGTTATTAAAACAACTATTTGTGACAGACACATCCCAACCCCAACCCCTTCACGATGAGGTGAAAAATGTGCTCACATGTACGCAACATTGGTAATCAGGGCTAGGGAGAGGAGAGGAGCAAAGTTAACATGATTTGGGTGAATCCTGCTCTTTACTCTTACTGTGCTGAGGACAAACCAGAGGGCAAAGGGCAAGTATGAAGCAGAATGTAGCAGAGCAGACATATGAGAAATAATCCCTGCTATTAAAGGTCAACTGTTGGAGTTAGCAGGGTCTTAGGGGTTGAGCCGCTACACAAAAAGCAGAAGTCACCAAACTTCCATCCTACCAAACTTCAACACTTAAACAAAAGGAGCATTATAAAAATAATTTCAATGACTAGGGGAATAGGCCATTGGAAAACTGCAAACAAAATCTTTAAGCCAATTTAAAGTAGTCCCTATTCACCCAGAAACGGTATTCATTGCTGCAGAAGTTGAATTTACAACAGTTAGAAATGTCTTAGCTAGTGTTTCAGCTGGAGTGTTATTCTAGTCAGGGGATTATGATGGGTCAACGAAGGAACTGTGTGAAAGGAGAAGCCTCACTCAATTGACTGTGTCAGTTCACTTACCCTGGCAGTGTATAGAGAAATACTCTTTTAATTTGACTGAGTTTCTTCTAGCCATTGTTGATAAATATCAAGTATTTCTGGAACATTTGTTGTTGCATCTATCATAAATCATTCCCTCAAATTGGACAGGTGTTACTGTCTGGAGATATGCAACATGGATTAAAAAATGAAATTACTCTGAGTCATTTCCTTTATAAATCTTAAAGAGTGGGTGATCCTCTGATAGTAGAATGTCTGAATAAATTTCATCATCAGAAATCTCTATCTCTGAATGAATTGAGGGACCACATCAGGGCTATTATCAGAGTAAGCACTGTCAAAGCATAGATGGACAAGCACTTTTATACTAATATTTTTTTTAATATCATGAAAAAGACATTTTTTCCTCACTTGTTGATGATAATATCACATCACTGAAGACATAGCAAAATTTGAAGACTTGTCTGTGTATGTAACATTCTATATTTGGGAAATAATACTTTCTATGGACCCTAAAATTTAGCATTATCAATTGGTCTTCAACAGTAAAATTTCTCATAGACTTGTTCACCTGTTTCAATTTCTCATCGAAGTCAATTGGAAATACAATTGAATTTGTAAAAATACCAATAGTTAATTTTAAGGTATTATTCACACCATGGCACGAGCTACTCATGACTGTTCGATTGAAGGCAAAAAGGAAATCTGGGTAGATACAATAGCCAATGGGACTAAAATCTCTAAAAGGCTGATTGGATTTATCAGTTTTAGTTCACCAAGAGGAGAAACATTTTTGTTTTATCTTAGCTTCAACTTCAGCGCGCGTTTCCATATCACCTTCCCACACAAAAACCAGATCAAGGGTTTCACTGAACCATTTAGAACATAACTCAGAAATGCCGGAAGATGTCAAATTACTTTGACATTTAACAATGGAGGGGAATTGTGGCCATAGTTAGAGAAATGGAAATGTAAAAAATCTTTGTAGTAAGTATATTCATCAACTTCTTGGCTATTAAAGAGATAAGAGCAATGGAGTACCCATCTAATGTAGAAGAGTCTTCATTTAAAAAAAAGAATGGTTTTTCACAATGTTCTAGTCTAACAGTTTCAATATCATGTTATCATTTAATGACATAACAGTGGCTCAGCTTTCCTTCAAAAGTGGAAGGATCCATGTCAAGGGATTTCTCCATTAGTTTACATTCCATACCTGGGTGGGAATCTTTCAATTCTGTTAGTGTGTTATTCATAATTTCTGCAAGTGATTTTTTGCTTTCCCATGTATCTATATTCATTTTGTCTGCAATGAGTTCAGAGTGAATTTTAAATAAAGAGGCACAATCACTTTGCCAAAGGCAAGGATTAAAGATTCTTGTGTATTAGTTCACACATGACCAAGAGGTAAGGGCCATTTACTGCTATGTAAATTAGAATCAAAATTTGCTTCCTTAAGGTTGTTACAGCCAGGGGTGGTAATGGGGACAAGATCCTACTACCTATTAAATGCTCCCAGTGGAATGCGCCTTACATAGCCTCTGACAACCAAGTCCAGCTCCTGTCCTTCAAGTGTGGCTTAGCTACAAAGCCCAGCAGAACCATTTCTACAGAAAAAGGGGAAAAGGGGAAAAGGCAGGTTATTGGCACCATAAAACCAGTCGCTTCGGGCAGATGGTTGGCAGCTCGTCTAGGAGAAGGAAAACTCTGATCTCAAACCTCCACTGCCTTGAGGCTATACCCACTTCTAGGGAAGACTTCAGGAATAAATCCTGAGGGAAAAATCCAGAGCTGGAGTCCCTAAGGAAGTCCTACACTGAGCTCTATGCTGGTTTGCAACTTCTGCGATGCTTCTGGTACCGAACTGTGTTGGTCTCTGCTGTTCTTTTGGCTTCATCAGATGTGTGGAGATTGGTAGCTTACTACACGGGAAACGGCTTGTTCTCCATATCATACTGCCCAGGTTTGCACATCTAGACAGCTATATCCATGGTTGACCCTGACCAACGAAGACCTCAGAAATTAGAATCATCATTGCTTGCAGATCTTCTTAAAATAATATTCTCTGAGGCATTAACTTTAGGACTGTCCAAACCAGTTAAGACAATTTCCAAAATAAATGAGACATCATCTGCTAAAAAAAACAAATTGTAATAAAGGCAGCATTGAATAATATTTATAAGCACAAGTATTTAAAGTAAAGTATAGCAAGAGCAACATTTTTTCCAAGAGTTTGAGTTTTTCTTACTCTGAAAATAAATATATTTTGGGTGTATTATCCCTAGACAATGTTTCTATGAGATTCTCCCCATTGAACAGGAATTTTTACTTTTCTTTTCAGACCTAAACATATCTTTTATCTTTACAAAATAACTCAAAATCCTGTCTGTCAGAGTGCAGCAGTTCAGTGATGGACCCATATACTGGACGAATATAAGTGTTTCATTCATTTTAGGGTATAAATCCTGTTGGGGCAGATTTGCTGTTCTCTACAAGACTTGTTTCTGCTCCCAGTCTCGATTACCACACTATCAGGATAACGAGTCAGGAGATTTCCATCAAGGACAGAAACTAGGGTTGGAGTTATTTTTATACCTTTTCTTGGACCCAGTCTCCATTTTTTGGCATCAAAGCTTTCCTGCCAGGTTCTTTGCTTTCTCTTGAATTCCCGTGAACTCTCTCAGTTCCTTGAGGAAAATTGTATCGGGTCTAGGTGATGCTTCGCCTGAGTTAGTGATTAGGTGTGTATTTAGTGAACATTGTATGTTAAAAGTAAGCTGTAACATTATTAGGTATTCCCATTTTTGCTACTAGCATTTTGTTTATGGATATTTGCACTTCCGGGACAAGCTTCTAGAGTATACCAGTATTGACAGAACACCTAAATTTGCCAATTCCTTTACTCCAGCATGCCACCTGATGGTGGGTGGAATGGGATGGTTTACTCCACCTGAATACCTGTTTGCTCACACATGGCTTGAAAGACCTTACCATGAAGGAAGACCCCTGATCAGCATGTATGCAGGCTGAGGTGCCAACATATCGGAATCTGAAGTTCTGGAGCACTGTGACAGGTTCAGTCTCATTCCAAGAAGTTGTGGACACAAACCACATATATCCCATGCAAAGATCAACTATCTGGAAAATATACTTATTAGGTTTCCAATATGGTGGATTGCCTTGGGATGACAGAAATAGACCTATCTAATCAATTTCCATACCTGTGTGACTGAAGTTGCTTTTGTTTATATGAAAGGGGACAGTCTAGCGACACTTCATTTATTGTAGGCCAGGCAATCTTAACTATTTACAAAAAACAAGTTACAGTCATATACAGCCACCAGTATAACATAGCTAATTTTGTATGACTGTCTCATCTACCACAGTGATTGAGTCCAAAACTTTGGTGGACTTCTTGAATCAGCGCTTCCCACTTGTGGACAGAAGTTATTGGTTTCTTATCTTTTTTAGAAAGCTCTACTCAAACCTTACCTTCCCCATCAGCTTTATATTTCTACTGCATTAGAAATTCTTTGGAATTGGGCTTCGCAGTATCTAGGAAAATTCTTAAAATATCATCCTGTTTATGTTTCATTTGTCGCTTAGTTACTACCAAAACCCTAGCCTTCCTTACCATTGTAAGCTCCATCCTGACAGATTGTTTTCCTTGTTCATCAACTAGTCTACTATGATAGCTGTGAGAGAGGCCTAAAGTATGTCGCAGAATGTGTAACACCTGAACTAATGGATGAATCAATAATATCCATAAATATATTTCCACATGGACATACATGGAAGGTGTTTACCTTTGTATGTTCTCTATCCAGTAGTTGATCAGACGGAAAGATCTCTTTCTGCCACATTCCTATCAGAATTAGATTCAGCATATATCAAGACTCTATTTACTTGTCTTAGACATCATTCTAGGCCTCTGCAAAATGAGCTACGTGATTCCTCAAAGGATGCACTTATAATTCATGGTTCAAATCTAATACGTGGTTCAAACTCCGTTTGCAATAATCAGGAGCAGGGATTACAATTGAGTGGATCCATCTTTCTGGACTTTCAATGATGATCGATCACAGTACCATATTTGGGAATAGTGCTGTAAAAGATAGTCATGGAGAAGATGGTTCTGCATTTTCCATGACAAGCCCTTGGATATTTCAAAAACCTAGGGTTGATTGTAAAGCTTTTTGTATCCTCGGATATCCTATTCAAGTGACATTTTGTCTAAAAATGGGTGATAAACTAGATCTTTGATTGGTAATTTTCATGGCTAGGAAAGTTACTTCTGTACAACAGAGTTGAGATTTTAAAATTTTAATTGCATAGTCTCTGTCTGTCATCCTTTTAATGACAGTCTCAATCTGTATTAAATGCTCATCCAGCTGTGCAATTTACATTATCAACATATGCACAAATATCTGGTTTTCCCTGTAGAGTCTGAATGGCGCCTGCAAAAAATATTTGTGGACAATTCTGAAAGCCTTGTGGGTGTCTGGTCCACTAAAATTGTGAGCCATCAGGTGCTGTAAAGACTATGTAATATCTGTCACTTTCAGGAATTGGGTGAGACCAGAAGCCATTGGCCAGGTTTATGCATGATTTATACTTTTTATGAGTCAATCCTTGCAGCATTTGTTGTAATGACTGCTGCTGGACCAAATTAGGTTCTGTGTGTTTATTCAGGATGACGTAGTCAATGACCAGTCGCAATTGTGCATCAGGCTTTGCTATGTCAAACATGCGTGAGTTAAATTGAAAAGGTTCTTTCATCAAAAACACCCAGTTTATAGAGACACCACAGTTTTCCATAGTGATTTCTTTCCTGTATGGTCAGTAATATGCCACAGTTTCTGGAGTGGGAAACGATTACATCCTAATCAACCATGTCATAATGTTGTTGTAGATGGTCATAATATTTGCACAAAATATTTTCAATTATGCTCTAATCATATTATTCTGATAATAGTCCAATTGTTATTGAATACGTATGTCTTGTTCACCTGGTTCAATTGCATTGATGTTGGTTTGATTATAATACGAACCTAACAGGAAGCATCCAGTGTTCCTATTAGAAGTACTTGTTTATTATGATCTCTGCCAAACTGGTGTTCACAATTACTTTTTTAGTTTGCTTAAACCCATGGGCACTTTACCTCATTTCCGTGTATGCCTAACACTTTAACTTTCCTGTCAGCTCCCTTAGTTATTCTTTCCTTGAATAATATCAGAATTTAGCATTGAAATGTCTGCACTTGTATCAAAATGGCAGAAGCATACAGTGGGGTTTGGTCTGTCTCATCTGCATCCTACACCTCTTCTATCACTTCATCATTTCAGCCTCTGACTTTAACAATCTAATATTCATCATGCTAATTTTGATGAACAGTCAGAACATTATCCCATATTTCTGCAACACTGTTAATATGGTTGACATCTGGTTTCCAGCAGGTATACAGACAAATGATGGTCAATACTGTAAATGTGTTAACTGTATCATGAAGTTCTAGCCTCAAAAAAAGTCCTTAAACCCTATCTGAAATAAATATGCATGAGTAAAGTCACTAAAGGGAGATAATACTGTAACTAGTTCACTTACCATTTTATTGTCGAAAGTGAGTTTAGCTAACAATATCCACTATTCAAGTGGTGGGCACCATCTCCCTACCAATAAGAAGATACTTCCAGCTAACAAAATAGTTTAAACACAGTTCACTTATTTTCAATGATACACATTTAATAACATTCTTACATACATTCAAAACTCACAGAGGATTTCTATCTTATTAAAGACTTCCAAGTTACAAAGCATTTTGAAAACACAAAGGATTTCCAAAACACAATTTCTATAAGCTAACAAGACATAGAAATGAGTTGCAGACGAACCAGTTGTTTGTTGCAGAAATTGAAGGCAGAGGATGGATTCAGCCAATGTTACTGTCATGCTTCTTGATGTTTCTTTACTCCATTCCTAAAAAGCCTGAATGGCCATCTACGCTTATACTATTTCTTTGCCACTCGAGTGACTTCACACACGTGACTTTTTTGTCAGATGCCTTTTAACACAAAGGTCTAAAAACTTCTGGAGATAGAGTTCTCATTTACCCACAATTAATGTTGTCAAGCTGACTCTTTTGAGTGCATAAACTTTCCAAATTATTAATAGATATGCTAACTTATTTCATCAATCCATTCTGCAATCTTCCTTGAACTAAAAAAGCCAACACTAATTAAGTAACACATTGTCTTATACTGCATCTCTTGAGCACTGAAGCTACATCCACACTAGACAGGATAATTTTGAAAATGTCAGTTTCCCATAAAAGTGATGCATTTCCACACTATGCATTTCTGAAAATATCTCTGTCCACATTGAAACGGAGATTTTGGCAAATCTCCTCCTACTGGGCATGCGCAGGACTTGTCTACCGAAAACAAGCGACATGTTTGGTGTCGAATCTCACTGTAAAGTGCGCATTTGTGTAGTTACATACTGGAAAAACTTAAAACAATGGATAGCTGTTGGCTTTCATGCAGGAGAACTTAAAAGTTAAAAAAAAAAACAAATACTGGAGCGTACGGAGGCAACTGACAGGGAGTTCACGGACAGATTGACCGAGCTGACGACTAGCATTGTAAAGCTGACTAACTCTGTTGCATTAATAAAGCATCTTGTTAAATGTATAAAACATGTCTGCATCAGTGTTATCTTGTATTTCCATACAATGTTACATTAGGTTGTCACACACCTATTGTCAGAGAAGTACTTGCATGAATAGGTAAACCACCTTCATACGAGCAAGGACAGAAAACAGGGCAAAGTGAGTATACTTATTTATTCAGTAAGTTATGGGTCAAAGTATTTGGTGAGTACATTTCTAACTCTTCTGGCTTCAGTCTCTTTGCCGTCTGTTCTGAAATTGTTAGGTTGCGTTCAAGAAAACAATGAAATAGCGCGCTGCCGTCTGACAGCGTTTTCAAAAGTCTCCGGTTACCCCGTCCACACTGATCTGCCCGAACAGCATTTTCAAAAATACCCACCCTGGACAGCGTTTCTGAAAAGCTCCAGTTTCGGGAGACGAAAATGCAATTTTATTGTGGATGGAGGGTAAAAACGAAGAGAAAAAGCTTCAGTTATGGATTTATCCAGTGTAGTGTGGACGTAGCCCAAAACCCAGGTGATATGGGACCAGCAATACTGCAATAGACAGTGCTTCTTTGCAAAGCTGTCTTTTCAACTTCATTGCTTGCAATTTACATTAAAGAACTGAAGACTGTCTCCTGTTTATAACCAGAAGCTAAAACAAAATATTGGTTGAAAGCTTAACTTATTCAAAAACAACTCTTTGATTTTTAGCAGTGTCAGTGGCTTGTGATTAAAAGCTGAGCTTAGCAAAAATACAAGGCCCCCTTTGGCCCTGGACATTGAATACCATTCACAACATTCACTCAGTTTTCTTTATCCCATTTGTGCCATTTGGCCTCCCAGTCAGGTCTCATAAACATACCTGTAACAACAAACATACAGACTAAGAATTTTAATATACTGATAACTGTTTCCATTAACCTATTCTGACTCGCAGACTCTCCCTTTGTTCTACACTTCTCTCTTTTTCCCATCTCTGGTGAAAGGTGCAGACCCAATATGTTGACTTGATTCCCCCAGTTTTTTTCAGCAGTTTTGGTTTTCTCTAAATTGTCATTTCAGTTTGGAAATCAGAGAGATGGTCTGAAAAGAAGAAAAACACTCAGCTCTCACAGTAGTCAAGACAGGAAAGTAGAAGAATTTTCTGCAAACATTCAATTGGTTATACAATCAGGTTAGCCATGAAAGCAATAAAAAAAGAGTGGAAGCTGAAATTCAGGGAGATAAAGAAAACAGGAAAGGCTAAAGTATCAGATTCTGAATCATTGATTTATTACATGTAGATTGAAACACACAGTGTTAAGAACCAATACAACATCTGGATGTACAAGGGTCAGCCTGCAAGTGTTGCCAGGTATTCTGGTGCCAATATAGCATGCTTGCAATGTTTAGCAGAACAACACAGAACACAACAAGCAACAAAATGATAAGAGCAAAACAGGCTCTGTTCCTCTCTCCCACCCACCCAAGCACACATGCACAGAATGCTCCCAACTCAGGACAGGCCAGCTCTGGACTCCAGCATCCAGTCACCAGTGGACTCATGGTTTCACAGACTTTGGGCCTTTGACTTCATCAGTGGACATGCCAACACGCAGACACTGGGCATTGGGCCTCGACTTCCAGACCTTTGATCGACATTTGGACTTCAATCTTTGATACCGTACCTAAGACTTACTGATGAGGACCGTGGATGATGACCATAAACTTCAGGCCTTGGACTCCTGACTCACCAGTGATGGGACCAGAACACTAGGCCTCAAACTCTGATCTCGCTGATTCATGAAAACTTTAGCTAGGAGAAGAGCTTGGATTTGCTGAGTTTCTTTTCCCTGGAGCAAAGTAGACAGACACGAGGAGTGACTGGAAAGAAGTATATAAAATTATGGTGGCGAGGATAGCGTAATAAGATAGAATCTTTTCCTTATGGCAGAGGACAGAGGTTTAAACAGAGAGGAAGAAGTTTTAAAGTGGATTTTAAGGGAAAGGTCTTATTTACACAGAGTGATTGATCTCTGAAATATGCTCTCTGAGATGTACTAGATATAATCACTATGAAATAATAAAGTGGGACACACACAATTTAAATATTAGGCGTGGTCTCACCAATATTACTGTTGTGGTTTTTGTGCCTCGCAAATGACCAAGAGGCGTAGAAGATTCTTCAAGAAGGGTTAAACTTTAATTTGCAAATCAAAGCTGAGACAGTCATTGAGCTAGTCACTGATTGCCCACCGATCTCTGGACGCAGCATTTTTTATAGTATTTGTCCAGCTGTATTAGCATATGTAATCGATCTATAGTTGCATATTACACATGCTACCCGTACTATTGTTCCTATCAATTGGCTTAATCATGTTCTAATCTACATCTCTTAGTTACCTTCTCATTAACATACCATTGTCTTCTACATTCCTAAGACTTCAGTCTACTAAATTGGGTACATGCATAGCAGATAATAAACTCAGAACTGAGCAATGTTCTAATCTACATTTCTTTAGCTCTTTAGCTACCTCTCATTAACATGCCATTGTCTTCTACATTCCTAGGATTTCATCTTGGGTACATGCATAGCAAGCTGACTACATAGTTTTGGTTACACAGCAAATGATACAAGTTTTATACTCCATAATACTCCATAATATTACACGTGTTGTTTTGTTCAGCACTGCTCACAAAACAATTTGATAGCCTGGCAGGCTGCACTACTACGCAGGGCCTCATTGTGAGGGATTGTCATGACTCTAGTAATGTTTGGCTAAGTGCTAATTGATTTTAGTAAATCAAGTTCCTTGACAAGCACTGCAGGCAACATTGAGCAGAGACTCATAGTAAGTGATTCCTGATGCTAGCAGAAATCTTATGAATGAGCACCGTATGTGTTAAGCAGTAGTATGAGACTGATAGAGCATAACATCATTAAAGATGATGAGACACTCGTGAAACCATGCTCAGGCTGAGCTGCCATAGATAATGGGGCTCTGTCCCATTGCTGGTTCCTCTGGTCTCCATGCTGTGGCCTCTGGCTCCCTCTTCTCTGACTGCTACCATCCCTTCTCTTGCTTCTAAACTACTGTCATTGCTGAGAAAAATTGTTAGTGCAGAAATGGCCTGACCCCATAGGCAAGTGTAGTCACCCTGCTGCTATCCTTTAGTCCTACATATCACCCTAAAGGTTCAGAGAGCATGTAATAAGAACACACCCAAAGGTTCTTCTGTAATTTTCATCTTAAGTGGTTTCCATATTTAACACAATAGGCACTTCCCAGTTTAATTGTAACCTGCCCTGTCTTTTCTCTCTGCAGTGTCTGTGGATTTCCATTAGTGTTTTTGTAAGTACCATCACTTAGAAAACAGAAAGCCAATAACAGAGCTTTTGTACTGGCAGAAACAATTTGCAAACAAAATCTGCAGTATAAAAAATGCATCATGATCATACTTACATATACCATATATCTTCTGCTTAAAAATATAAAATATGTACGTAAATCATCACCTACTTACATAAAATTAAATTATATACACTGATAACTGTTTACATGAAATTATACAGCTTGTTAATTCTTTATACATCTGTTTTGTGCATATACATACATAAACTTAAGAAGACATATAATTACTCAGCTTTTTGGCTTTCTTGTCTTCGACACTCTTCCCAACAAACTGTACTTAACATCTGTATAATTGTTGCATTATCATAATTACCTCTATGACTTCGCACATACTTGTCTTCAGTGTGCAGTTTACATAAATATTAACACTACCCTCTAATAGATTCAGTTAATAATTACATCAAAAACAAAAATACAACATGTTTGATACTCTACTAAATATTGCAAATACAGGGAATTTCTCATGACCTTCAACACATCCTCATGTGCAACCAATTCTTGATGGTTGTCCGTTTATACGGCCAAACCTGGTGTTGACCAAGAAGAAATATTCTACTCTAAGCTTGCGAAAACCTCAGCCAACATCCCAGAGGAGCACTGTTATGCAGCAAGTAGAATTGCAGCCTTACAGCTCCTTGGTTCAGATTCAAAACTGAGGCCTGGAATTTGGACATACTCCCTATTCCAAGGTTGAAGGGGTTAACCTTTGAGGAGAGATTGAGTTGCCTGGGTCTCCCTGTAGTTCTCTGGAGTTCAGAAGAATGAGAGGGGATCTTATAGAAACATTCAAAATTTTGAAAGGGATAGATAAGATAGAAGTAGGAGAGTTGTTTCCATTAGTAGGTGAGAATATAACTATGGGACATTGCCTCAAGATTCAGGGGAAAAGACTTAGGATGGAGATGAGGAGAAACTGTATTTTCCAGAGAGTGGTGAATCTGTGGAATTCTCTGCCCAGGGATGCAGTTGAGGCTTCTTCACTAAATATATTTAAGAAACAGTTAGATAGGCTTTTACATACTAAGGGAATTAAGGGTTATGTAGAAAAGGCAGGTAGATGGAGCTGAGTTTATGAACAGATCAGCCATGATCTTATTGAATGGCAGGGAAGATGCGATGGGCCGGATGACCTACTCCTGCTCCTATTTCTTATGTTCCTATGATTAGGTGGGTTTCCTCCAGTTGTTCCAGTTTCCTCCTACATCTCAAATACTGGAGATCTGGCAGGTTAATTGGATTGCTTAAACTGCTTGTTCCCATCGATCTACACTGAGACCATAGCCCTCCATATTGCAGCCATCAACCTACCAGTCCAAACCTCTCAAACATTGAAATCAAATTTGCATGCACCACTTGCGTTGGCAGCTCATTCAACACTCTCCTGACCTCTGAGTGAAGAAGTTTCCTCCTCATGTTCCCCTTAAACTTTTAACCTTGTGGCTGTCTCACCCAACCGCAGTGGAAAAAGTATGCTTGCAGTTACCTTATCTGTACCCCTCATAGTTTTGTATACCTCCAGGAAATCTCCCCTCAATCTTCTACATTCCAAGGTATCGAGCTTGCATGCATCACTTGAGCTGGCAGCTCATTCCACACTCTCGTGACCCTCGGAGTGAAGAAGTTTCCCCCTCATGCCTTGTAGCTCAGGTCGTCCAGTCCCAGCACTTTTTCTTGTTATACTTTTTTCTTTTCATATGTACCATCGAGGAGGAGATACAAAAGCCTGAAGACACACACTCATTGTTTCAGGAATAGCTGCTATCAAATTTCTGAATGGCCAATAAGCACATGTATGTTACCTCACTATATTTTTGCGCAACTCATTTAATTTAAATTTTTATATCTATTTCTTATTGTAATTTATAGCTATTCTTAATCATTGTGCATTGCAATATACTGCTGCCACAAAACAACATATTTCACAGTGTATGCCAGTGATATTAAACCTGATTCTGTATGTGCCACTGAAGTAACTCAGTTTTATCCACAATTGAAATTGAAATATTGCTGCCATCAAAAGCAATATTATCTTGTCCATGACATGCGGGAGTTAAGCTTGCTTATAATGTAGGTGGGATGGAGATATATATTTGATTTTAGTTGGATTGATAGTTAATTGGATATTGATAGGTTGGTATAAAGGATATATTTTTACCAAGCAATCAGAATCAGAGTCAGATTTATTATCAATGATATATGCTATGATTTTTTTGTGGCAGCTGTATATTCAAGCAATGAAATAAGGAGGTATTCTCTTCTAGACTGAGCTCTTGCCTTAATGTTTCCATTAGATATTGTTGTCTTTGTCTGCTTCCTGCACTTAGGAAGTCAATTAAGCCAAAATTGACCCTTAAGACATGGCAAGGGAAAGAGGCCAACCAATGCTATCTTAATTTATCGTGCTTACGACAGTAATTAATGCCAATGCAAAATAGCATTCTGAAGGATGTGACATTAATACATAATGGATAGGTCCATTCAAATATTCAAAGCATTTTTTTTAAGTTAAAAGCTCTCATTTGCCTAACTATTGTTACTTCTTCCTATTTATCAGTTCAACTCTATTCAAATATATTTTGAAATACTGATGAGCATTTTGTCCTGGAGGATGTGCATTTGTTAAAAGGGAGCACAGGATTCCTGATTTCATGAAACATATAGCAGATTAAAGATATGCATGCTTATGTGCATGATATTGTGTTCAATGCACCTTCCCAAAACCATTCAAATTAAATTCTTTTGGATGACAGCAATTTCAATGCAAATATAAGATGATTTATTTATTTGATTTCTTATAGTTTTTGTTGCTTATGCTTATAAAAAGGAGAGCACATTCTCTAAAATTTTATGTTTAAAATATATAGGAATATCTTCTGTACAATTTCATTACAAAGGCCCCATATGTTATCGTAGGGACAGAAATGTGGGCAGAGGGGGTGGGGTGTCCCTGTTGGTGAGGAATGAGATTCAGTCCTTTGCAAGGGGGGAGATAGGGTCAGGAGAAGTAGAGTCTGTGTGGATAGGATTGAGGAACAGTAAGGGCAAAAGGACCCAAATTGGTGTTGTCTACAGGCCACCAAACAGTAGCATGGATATTGCATGCAAGTTCAATAGGGAGTTTACATTGGCATGTGGCAAAGGTAATGTCGCAGTAGTTGTGGGGGATTTCAACATGCAGGTGAACTGGGAGAATCAGGTTGGCGCTGGACCACAGGATAGGGAGTTTGTAGAGTGCCTGCGGGATGCATTCTTGGAACAGCTTGTACGAGAGCCGACCAGGGACAAATCCCCAGGTCCAGATGGTCTGCATCCTAGGGTACTAAAGGAAGTGGCCCTGGAAATTGCGGATGCATTGGTAATCATTTTCCAATGTTCCTTAGATTCAGGATCAGTTCCTGAGGATTGGATAATGGCTAATGTTATCCCACTTTTTAAGAAAGGAGGGAGGGAGAAAACAGAGAACTATCGACCTGTCAGCCTGACATCGGTGGTGGGGGAAATGCTAGAGTCCATTATTAAGGATGAAATAGTGGCATATCTAGATAGCTGTGATAGGATTGGGCCGAGCCAGCATGGATTTACCAAGGGTAAATCATGTTTGACTAATCTGTTGGAGTTTTTCGAGGTTGTAACCAGGAAGTTAGATGGGGGAGATCCAGTGGATGTAGTGTACCTTGATTTTCAGAAGGCATTTGATAAGATCCCTCATAGGAGATTGGTGGGTAAAATCAAAGCTCAGGGCATCGGGGGGAAGACATTGACATGGATAGAAAACTGGTTGGCAGATAGAAAGCAAAGGGTAGCGGTGAATGGGTGTTTCTCAGAATGGCAGGTGGTGACTAGTGGGATGCCACAGGGCTCGGTATTGGGACCACAGCTGTTTACAATTTACGTCAACGATTTGGATGAAGGCATTGAAAATAACATCAGCAAATTTGCTGATGATACTAAGCTGGGTGGCAGTGTGACATGTGATGAGGATGTTAGGAGAATTCAGGATGACTTGGATAGGCTGGGTGAGTGGGCAGATACTTGGCAGATGACGTTTAATGTGAATAAGTGTGAGGTTATCCACTTTGGGAGTAAGAACAGGAAGGCAGATTATTATCTGAATGGTGTAGAGTTAGGTAAGGGAAGAATACAAAGAGATCTAGGAGTCCTTGTTCATCAGTCACTGAAGGTGAATGGGCAAGTGCAGCAGGCAGTGAAGAAGGCTAACCTGGAATGTTGGCCTTTATTACAAAGGGAATTGAGTACAAGAGCAAGGAAATCCTCTTGCATTTGTACAGAGCCCTGTTGAGACCACACCTGGAGTATTGTGTACAGTTTTGGTCTCCAGGGTTAAGGAAGGACATCTTGGCTGTAGAGGAAGTGCAGCGTAGATTCACGAGGTTAATTCCTGGGATGTCTGGACTGTCTTACGCAGAGAGGTTAGAGTAACTGGGCTTGTACACGCTGGAATTAAGGAGATTGAGAGGGGATCTGATTGAAACATATAAGATTATTAAGGGATTGGACAAGATAGAGGCAGGAAATATGTTCCAGATGCTGGGAGAGTCCAGTACCAGAGGGCATGGTTTGAGAATAAGGGGTAGGTCATTTAGGACAGAGTTAAGGAAAAACTTCTTCTCCCAGAGAGTTGTGGGGGTCTGGAATGCACTGCCTCGGAAGGTAGTGGAGTCCAATTCTCTGGATGCTTTCAAGAAGGAGCTAGATAGGTATCTTATAGATAAGGGAATCAAGGGATATGGGGACAAGGCAGGGACCGGGTATTGATAGTAGTTGATCAGCCATGATCTCAAAATGGTGGTGCAGGCTCGAAGGGCCGAATAGTCTATTTCTGCACCTATTGTCTATTGTCTATATGTTCTTTAAAGAGATTTGAATCAGAATGGAAGGAAAAATATGCAGAGCTAATAAAAGTGATGGAAAAAGGTTTATGATTTTCTAAATAAACTGAATAGACTTGAGAGCCTCATATATTGGAAATGGAGAAAATTAAAAGGCAACTGTGGGAGGTCTTCAAGATTCTTAAAGATTTTTAATGGGGAAGATTTAAATAAGTTAATTCCACCTGTTTGTAGGGCCACACCCAAGGTCTATTTGTATGAGTTTAAAAATCTGATGCGAAATTCACAAGAAACAATATCTGAAATTCATTCACAGAAGAAGCTGAGAGGTGATTAGCACAGATAAACTCCATTAGAATTGAAAAGCAGATGTAGAAATTAAGAAAATATAGAAGATTCCAGTTAATTGGGACACATCAGGACCTGTACATTTGGACCAATTAAGTAGCTACCCCAATTAGCTGAAGTTTCATGGAAATAGTTAAAAAGTAACATAGAAAGTTACTGTTTAACTGATAACAAATTATACATTTAAATGAAATATTGAACAAATAAGAACACTGCCAATATTACTACAGTACTATAAAACTGTGTATTAGTTCTTAATATTTATCATTGGAGGAATTCATTCAGTGTATGTTGCTGTCTTCTTTTGATTGACCATAAATGAACAAAATCAGTGTACAGTGCAGACAATGAACTGTCTTCATATAACGTTTTCCACGAAAACGGCCAAATCTCCATTTTCATTGTAACCTTCAAGGTGATTTTTGATACCTTCAAATTCTTTGTAGTTCCTAACTTGATGAAGCACTGAAATTGTATTATCTTCACTCCTGGCCTCTTCTGGGTATCTCCAAGTATGAATACTTGAATCCACAATGAGTAAAACAGTCTTACTGCTTATCTGTCACTATCAATGACAAAAATCACAGCTTTTTGGCTTTTGAGCACAAACATGATGGCATTTAAGAACTGTTGTAAGGTAGGTAGGTAGGTGTGTGTGTGTGTGTGTGCACGCGCCTGTGCCCTTAACTCCTGGTGGAGTCGTCGGGGCGCCATCATGACAAGCTTTTTGCACCGATATTTTTGGTGATTGCTTATCGTACGGCATCTTGGGCATCTGGAACCTGGTGGAACCCATCCTTCTCCAGGTTTTTTTTTATGATGTCAAGTTGCTAGCTCGACACTCAACCCAGGCACAGATGGAGAGTGTGCGAGGGAGCCAGCCGGATTAGAACTTGTGACCTCTCACCCCAAAGTCCAGCGCTGATGCCACTACATCTCTCTCACTCACACACTCACACACACACACACACACACAATTACTAATGAGAAGATAATGGGATCCTTCTGAAAATGGTAAGCACAGTGTGCTGAGGGTATGGATTTCAAGGATTAAGACCTACAGTGAATTTTGCACCCTTGATATTTCCATGTTGGCTGAAGAGGAACCTGGTGGGGTGGTGTTCTCACGCATTTGTTGGCTTTAGTAATGGAGATCATATTCTGCAAAAGAATAACAGAGTAACTTGGATAAGTATCTCAAGTACATGTTGTAGATGATACAAAATGCAGCCACTGTGCACCAGTGATGGAGGGGTTGAATGATAAGGGTGGTCCATTTTCAATGTATTTCATGCCTGGTGATAAACTTGTGGAATGTTGTGGGACTGTGATCATCTGGGCAAGTGGAAAGTATTCTATGAAGCTCTTCACTGGTTTTCAATGCAAGGGCTTTGGTGTTTCAGAGTTGAATCACTCATTACAGGACAGACAGGCTCTAGCCTACTTTTATATGGCTGACATGCTGAGTTTGTGGTCAATAGTGACTTCTAGGATATTGATAGTGGGGGACTTGGTGGTGGTAATTCCACTGAACATCAATATTAGTCGGTTGTTAGCAATAGTTTTACTGTTCTCCTTGTCTGTCAAGTAGGAAGGACCCAATTCAGTAGTAAGCCAAACTCCACTCAGCTGAAGACGGGAGTCAGGATATAGCGTCTGAGCTCTGGGTGCTTTGTTTAGGCAGAATGCACCTGTAGAATTGAGTAAGAGTAAAACTGAGAATAAATCAGAAAAATACAATTCAGTACTTATGATGATTAAGTCACACATTCATAAGAAATTAGGAATGTAAAATATCCAAAATTATATTCAAATTAAATATGCAAAGTTGTAATATTCATGTAAGCATTCATAAGATTTCCAAGACTGGTTGAATACTATACAGATAATTGGGAAAAATGAATGTAAATTTAACACAAAATATTGTTCAGATAGTGTTCTACTTTATGAACTAAGCCAAAACTTACAATTATTTACAACTGTGCAAACAAAGGGAACGCAGGATTGTGTGAATGTGCTTGTGTCTGACTGAAAAACCCCACCGAAATAAAATGGCTGTTCTCATCAGGTGGTCCACCTAAATTCCAAATTTATAGGCAGCAGCACAATCAGAATAAAAGACGGCAGGACTATATTTCAAGGTAAATGCTTGAACAATAGTCATTACCCAGACTTGCGTGGTGACACTGTAACTTGCCATTTATACGCCTATGCCTGAATGTGCTCTAAATCCTGCTGCATGCAGACATGGGCAGTTTAACTTACTGTGTAAATGTGAACGGAATTGAATATTGTGCAATCATCAAAGAATATTCCTGCTTCTGACTTATTAATATCTCCTTGTAAGCTAATACTTCCAACTGCACTGCTAACAATGCCTCATCTGCAACTTTTTCTATCAGGCTACTCAGGTCATTTTTAACCACAGACATTTACAGTACAGGAGCCTTTTGTTCATATCCTGCCAATTTGAATTTCTGTCTATTATCACTACCATTATCTGTTGCCTTTCAGCTTAATCGGGTCAGTATAAAGCCTTTTATCAAATTAGGAACAGAATAATTGGTTAATGTTCCTGCTAGCAATTGCTGAGAGCAGGCTCTGGCAGAGGAAGTTGATGAAAGAAAAATAAATCACTGATGTTGCTATCATATTTTTTATATCTCAGGAATATTCTGAACATACTACTGTCTTTTGCATTGTATTATTCCTTTAGAGTGTTTATGGTTACCTTTAAAAATGAGCCTCTTCTGCTCACCTCACTACAGGTAGGATGTGGAAACTATAGAAAGGGTACAGAGGAGATTTACGAGGATGTGCCTGGATTGGGGAGCATGCCTTATGAGAATAGGTTGAGTGAACTTGGCCTTTTCTGCTTGGAGTGATGCAAGATGAGAGGTGACCTGATAGAGGTGTATAAGATGATGAGAGGCATTGATCGTGTGGATAGTCAGAGGCTTTTTGCCAGGGCTGAAATGGCGAACACAAGAGGGCACAGTTTTAAGGTGCTTGAAAGCAGATACAGAGGAGATGTTAGGGATAAGTTTTTTATGCAGAGTGGTGATTATGTGGAATGGGCTGCCGGCAACAGTGGTGGAGGCCTCATTCTCCTGTCCTCTCCCCGAAAATGTTGATGCCCTTACTAATCAGCAACCTATCACCTTCCACTTTAAATATACCTAATAACTTAGCCTTCACAGCTGTCACTGGCAATGAATTCCACAGATCACCACTATCTGGTGACATTCCTCCTCATCACTGTTCCAAAGGTATATCCCTCTCTTTTGAGGTTGTGTCCTCAGGTTCTAGGTTCCATTATAGAAAACATCTTCTCTGCATCCACTCTACACAAGCCTTCCAAAATTTGATAAGTTTCAATGATATCCCACCTCATTCTTCTGAACTCCAGTGAGTACAGGTCCAGAGCCATCAAATGCTCCTCATACATTAACCCTTTCATTCCCAGAACCACTTTTGTGAATCTCCTCTGGACCCTCTCCATTTCTAGCACATCTTTCCTTAGATAAGGTGTACAAGACTAATCACAAATCTCCAAGTGAGGTCTGACCAGTGCCTCAGAAAGCCTTGTTTTTATATTCTAGTCCTCTCAAGGTGAATACTGGCATTTCATTTGCCTTCCTTACTACCAAATCAACCTGCAAGTTAGTCCTTAGGGAATCCTGCACGAGGACTCCCAAGTCCCTTTGCTCTTCTAATTTTTGAATGTTCTGCCTATTTATAAAACAGTCTATGCCTTTATTCCTTCAACCAAAGTGCATGACGGTGCACTTGCCAACACTATATTCCACCTGCCATTCTTCTAATCTAATTCCTTCTGCAGACACCCTGCTTCCACAACACTACCTTCCCCTCCACCTATCTTTGCATTGTCTGAAACTTAGCCACAAAGCCCTCAATTCCATTATCTAAATCATTAACATATAACATGAAAAAAAGAAATCCCAACACAGTCTTCTGCAGAAGAATACTGACCACCAGCAGACAACCAGAAAAAGCCCCCTTTATTCTCACTCTCTGCCTCCTGGTTGCTGGCTGATCATCTACCATGCTAGTATCTTTCCTGAACTACCAAGGACTCTTATCTTGGGAAGCAGCCTTGTGTGTGGCACCTTGAAAAAGACCTTCTGAAAAACCAGGTAAACACCATTCACTGACTTACCTTTGATATCCTGCCTCATAAAAGATAAGACATTCAGGACTGCCAGGCACACTTTATGTACTTCATAATGGAAAATTCATTTCAGCATTTTCATAGGAGTTCATGAATAACACTACTTTATAGATATTTCCAGACATGTTTAGCACAAATATGAAGCCTCTTCCACTTACTGGAATCCACAGTTTTTCAATTCTAATGCACTATAGCATTATACTGTGGTTTAGGCATGACTACAGTTCTAACTAATCTAGCCCAGGGATTCAATTCATAAAATAAACCATTTCAGGCAAGCAAATAGTTTCAGAGGTTCAGAAAATAATATGCTAATATAGGAAAAGTTTGCCCCATCTTCAAGTGGCCAATGTACAGACAGACACAAGAATGTTTGAAGTTGCTGAAAATCCAAAGCAACACACATAAAATTCTGGAGGAACTCAGCAGATCAGGCAGTATCTATGAAAAAGAGCTAACAATTGATATTTCAGGAGGAGAGTATATTTCAGAAGGAAGGGACAAAATGCCATAATAAAAAGGTGGGGGAAGGAGAAGTAGGCTAGCTGGAAGGTGACAGTTGAAACCAGGTGAGTAGGGAAGGTCAAGGGCTGGAGAAGAAGGAATCTGATAGGAGAGGAGAATGAGCCATAGGAGAAAGGAAAGGAGGTGGGGATCCAGGGGGAAACGATAGGTAGGTGAGAAGATGTAACAAGTCAGAGTGAGGAATAAAGAAAGTGGTGAGGGTAAGATAGGCTAGTAATTATAACACCACAGTATTTCCATTTGAAGTGGTTGTATTTGATGTAATGTCTGTTCCTAGTTGCACACTGCGAGATTCCTCTACAGACCAATCCGAACTTTGAACAAAGGAATGGCTCCTTGCTAAACAGTGTCTATATTTCCAATAGAGTCTCATTTTGTGTAATGCTTTATAGAACATTTTATAAATATTATTTCTTTAGTTTCAAAAGAAACTGGAAATTTGTCTTTGGTTGCCCTTATTGAGTGAATGCTGGAGTATTGGTTGCTTGCTTGCTGAATTCTTCTCGTTGATTTGGTTCTATTGAAATCCATGGGGTGAGCTGAGCACTAATAGCAGCCAATGGCTCAATATCTCTCTGATATGAGTGACCAGGGCACTTTATGTTTTTTCTACAAACAGAAACATGAGTCTTGGTTATAAAGTAACGATCATGTATCATGTTCCATTTCTGAAATCACTAGTTGTAGTCAAAGATCTCACTATATTCCACTGCTCTCATCTTAACATACCAATATACCAACATACCAATTTCCATTTTATGCAATCACCCCTATATTTCTGGCCCAATTTGGCCCCTAGCTGGGAAATGTCTCCAATTTGCAATTCTTGCTTTCAATTTTCTCTGTGGCCTCTGTCTAATAGACCTCCTCTCACCCCACAACTCTCTACAAACTTTGCACTCCTTCCTTAATTTTAATTACTTTTCAATTAGCTCTAAAATTCTCATCCTCAAGCTGTATCAAAAAATATTTTTTAAAGTCCTGCCACTGTGTCCCAGGCACACATTTTGTTTATCTTTGTTAATGATTTTATAAAAGTGAAATTACTTGTGGTTTATAGTTTTCTGCAGGTTTTACTGATGGTCAAAAAGGCAAAAGAGCTTTTTTGAAGTCCACAACAATGAAAAATTAGGGTATTTATTGATCTGGATGCTAGTAAAATTATACTTATGATTTGACACCATAATTGTTTTTGAGAAATACCATATTATCACAAAAATAAAACCAAGAAAGAAAGACACCAGCCAACCAATAACCAACATACCCAGCCACTCCTTCACAAACTTACCCACTCATAAGCTAAACCATTCCACGTGACCAGTCCAGCACCCTCAAAACCATTCTATGCCACCAATTTATCTAACTCCTTCACTTCTTCCACCCTACAAACCCATACAACCAATTCACCCATCCACCAGTCTAACCACCATGCCACTCTGCTCATGGTATCACTTTCCTGTACCCAAACATCTGCTCACCCTATCCAACAAAATCGTTCACCCGTTAATGTGCTGGAAATCAAAGCAAGCAAATTACTTAAAACAAGTGATTACTTAAAGAAGATTAATGCCTGAGACTCCTTCATGGGTGAATCAAGTTGTTGATAGGCCCCAAACATGGACACTGCTATTCAGGGCCTTCAACATAGGAAAGAAATGTCTACAAGTGGCTTCCCATGACATTTCCATGAGTTTACAGTCTGCTACAGTAATTTGTGATGTTTTCAAGGAGACATCCTACAGACAGCCTTCTTTTAAAATGTCGATAAATTGTGTCTCAGCAATTCTTCTAGGATTACACCTGAGATTAAAATGTATTTGATCTTTTCAAGGAAACAGTGCATTTATAATAGTCTCAAAGTTGAGAGAAAACATCTGTAATGCTTTAGATGATAAATAATTCCCTCATTTCTCTTGGCCACCACAATTATCTTGAAAATAACCCTTGGAAGGCAGGAAACTTTAATAAATTCTGATATATTCATAAAATATTAGAAGCAACCTACTGGTAACTAGGTAAGTATATGAGGGTTACAATTGAGGTAACGATATAGATGCACTCCTGCAGGATACAGAATTGAATTTCTTGTTGTGGAATATACTGGCTCAAGTAATTGTGGTTGAATTACCACATTGAGGTCAGTGGATCTTTGCACCATTTAAAGCTTTAATCAAAAGGCTTGTTTATATTCAACCAGTTGGTAAACTCTAATTAGAAGGTAATCAAGTGTGAGACATATTTTGAATTGTTCCAAGCATAGTTACTAGAATGGTGAGTGAAGATATATTTGAAAGTCTTATGGTAGATTATTGAGGATTAAGTGAGGTTACAACAATGTTTTATCAAGCAGTAGAAGGAAAATGCTGCTGCAAGCAATAAGCACAAATCACAATGAATAGATTTGTATTTGTTTCTTTTTACTGTACAAAGAAAGGAGTATCAATGTACCTCCCCTTCAAGTCATCACAGATTGTTGTACAGCCATTGTACATCTCACAATTCGCCCACATCTCAGTCCTGTTAAACACCTTCCTAACCCAAATGTGTGGAAAGGCTCAGTGATTCCCAGATTTATCAACCACTTTGGAAGCAATCAAGCCAGAGAGTGAGCCAGTAACCTTAATCATGAGGAATGGTGTATTCTTATTGTCTCCCTCTAGTGGCTGGATGGCAATTACAAATTTTTAAAAATGCATAAAGAACCAGGTTTTCTGCTGAAAATTTATAATGGTTAAACTGACAGAATGGTGCTATTATGATACTTGGTAACAGCGGATGATTGGGGATTAACCACGATGGCCACTGGAATACATATAGCTTCTCGTAGTGAGATGTTGCAGTATTTTTCCTCCCAACCTTTTGAGGAAAAATAAATAACCCATGGTTGCATGGTTCATTGTTTTCAAGATGGATTTCAGACTTCGCTATTTTTTACTTGCATTAACTGAGGTGAAAGATTTTACAAATCAAAATGTCTTTTACTGGAGTGATGGGTGCGTGGAATGCACTGCCGGCAGCGGTGGTGGAAGTGGATACTATAGGGTCTTTTAAGAGCTTCTTAGATGGGTATACGGGGCTTAGAAAATTAGAGGGCAATGGGCTAGGTAAATTCTTGGCAGCTTCTAGAGCAGGTTACATGGTCGGCACAACATTGTGGGCCGAAGGGCCTGTAATGTGCTGTAGATTTCTATGTTCTATGTTCTATATATGTTACTTCTGGTGTGGAAAAGACTTTATTCAGGTAACCCAGAAGACGGGGATTAGGTTTCATTTGCTTATATCTGTACCTACAATTTGCTTACTGACAAAACTGATCAACAGATGATGCAATATCCACAGCTCTACACATTGTCCTTACACATCTGGAGAAAAAGGATGTGGGAATGCTGTTCTTTCACTACAGTTCATCATTCAACATCATGATTCCCTTCAGGCTTGACAACAAGCTTAGGGACCTCGGCCTTCACCCTGCCTTGTGCAGCTAGATCCTGGACTTCCTGTCAGATTGCTGGCAGGTGGTAAGAGTGGGATCCCTCACCTCTGTCATTCTGACCATCAACACAGATGCCCCTCAGGGCTGTGAACTAAGTCCCCTTCTTTACTCTCTGTATACTGATGACTGTGTTGCCATTCCAATCTGCTAATGAAATTTGCTGGCAATACTACATTGATTGGCCTTACTTCAAACAATAATGAGATAACCTACAGAGCAGAAGTCATCACCCTGACACAGAGGTGTCAAGAAAACAACTTCTCCCTCAATGTCCCAAAAACAAAAGAGCTGGTTGGGGACTACAGGAGGAATGCAGATAGGCTAACACCTATAGACATCAATGGATCTGGGGTTGAGAAGGTGATCAGTTTTAAGTTCCTTGGCATAAACATCACCAAGGATCTCACTTGGTCTGTACATACAGGCTGTGTGGTGAAAAAAGCACAACAGCTTCTCTATCACCTCAGGTGGTTGAAGAAGTTTGGTATGAGTCCCCAAATCCTAAGGACTATCTACAGGGGCACAATTGAGAGCATCCTGATTGGCTGCATCTCTGCCTGGTACGGGAACTGTACTTCCCTCAATCACAAGATTCTGCAGAGAGTAGTGTGGAAAACCAGTGCATCTGCAGATGTGAAATTCCCACTTTTCAGGACATTTACAGAGACAGGTGCATAAAGAGGACCCAAAGGATCATTGGGGACCTGAGTCACCCCAACCACAAACTGTTCCAGCTGCTGCCATCTGGGAAATGGTACCACAGCATAAAAGTCAGGACCAACAGGCTCTGGGACAGCTTCTTCCACAAGGCCATCTGTCTGATTAATTCACACTAATACAATTGTATTCCTAAGTTATATTGACTGTCCTGTTGTACATATTATTTATTACAAACTACTATAAATTACGCATTGCACATTTAGACGGAGACATAACGTAAATATTTTTACTCCTCCTGTATATGAAGGATGTAAGAAATAAAGTGAATTCAGTTCAATTTAATACCAGCTGATGATAAAAATTGTGTTGGCTCCACCCAAGCTAGGAGAGATGGCACTTGGAGATCTGATTAAATTATTTGAACAAAAAAATGTTTCCCATACGTAATCCCATACTGATTCTGGATGAAGAATTAGAATCAGCATTCAGTTCAAACCATTGTGAGCTATGTTTACCAACAAAGTGAATCAGACAAAGGTTCACAAGGAATACTCAATGATGACTATCACTTTGAGCAATTCCAATGCAGTAGGCATCTGTCCTTCAGACGTTTTCCAAAGAACACTGATTGTCTGAACCAAAGTTTGTCAGGTGTCATAGATACCTGGATAACCTCTTGCCGTTTGGAACAAGAGAGCAGGAACACAAAGCAACCCAGAATGAGTACTTCAGCCACTCTATATTTTTCCACCCAACAGAGGAAAGTACTTAGTCTGACCAACTTGACAGAGTCAAAGGCCTATCTTGGACTTCCAAACTAGAGTGATAACTCAGAGTGTTCGAGACTCCGGTGGTACTAAATTAGCAGACTTTTTGGACTGTAGAATGCTATTTCTATTAATATCCCAACACAATTTTGATTCAATTTTTAAAATGTTACTTGTGTAAAGAGGGTTTCTTCTATTTGTTAACTAGCAGGAATGCTAATTTACTGATAACGAGAATGGTATTCCTTTGTAAAACAAATGGGGATTAATGTTCTTTCTTCTGAGTCTGTAAGCTTTTGTTGACGGGCTTTTGGGCAGATCGGCGCGAGGGGGTCGAGAGAGAGGACGCAATGCTCTAAACTGGGCGAGGATCGGACCCCAAAGGGGGGTCCGAGGCCGGGAGATTCTCCGAGGAGGGGGGGGGGGATGAAGCTAGATGTGCTTGGTTGACCACTCGGAGGGTCCTGAGCTGTTTGGAGAATCGAGGAGTTCGGAGGGTCCTGAGCTGCGAGTCGAGGAGTTCGGAGGGGATCGAATGGTGGCCAGAAGACTTCAGTAATTGAGCTCCAACGGCTGTGCACGAAGTGGTTTGGACTTTGATAAGTTTGGCGCCTTTTCTTTAATTTTCTCTTCATATATACTGTATCGTTATTAATCACTTAGTTATAGTAACCTTTATAAATTGTACTCATTTAATCGCATATGGTGTACTGTCTGTTTTTGGGCGAGGCGGGGACATCACACAGCATCCACACCAGCTGATTACCCAGTTTGGCGGGGCCGAAGGCTGCTCCCCCTAGACGAGAATGAGCTGAGCGAGCCTGAGGCGACCCAAGGGGTTACATTGTGGGGTGCTCGTCCGGGGTTGACTTCTGTGGAAGCTGTGGGATCGCCCTCTTTGGATTGTGTCTGCGGCGAAGAGTTGGTGTGCCTTTGTGGGTGTGTGATTGCTGGTTATCGCTACGTGTGTGTTGGGTGGGGTGGCTGCTGTTGCTAGCCTGGAGGTCGTTGTTCGATTTCCGACTAGTGCTGACGAAATGGTGGTGGGACCATGGGCTGTCCGTACTATTTGGAGAGTGAGGAGTGACAGGTTGGGATGTTTCAGCAGTGGTGAGCTCCGCCCGGTTGTAGGAATAATGTCCAGCCCTAAAGGGGCGGAGACGTGGGCGGAGCGGACCCCTCATTTGTTGGGTGAGTGGCAGTGCTTGGCTGAGGAAAAGCGACAGGGACGGGTTGAAAGTTTGAGTAGGCGGGCTGGTGACTTTGTTAGAACTGTCGGGCGCAATTACCTCGAAGTGACCGCTGCCAGTTCTGGGAAAGTGTGGGAAAATGCATGTGGTTCGACTGGAAGTCAAATGCCGCAGCTGGGGGGCTTATCATATCCGTGGCAGGAGATTGGTGGGAAGTTTTTAGGGTATCTCTTTTTGCCTAGGGGTGCAGATAAATTGCTTGTGGTGCCAAGGGGATCTGTCAAGGGGATCAGTTGTTCCGTTGATTCGAGAGGTGTCGGGAAACTTAGAGGAGGCCCAGTGGGGGAATGGCTTGGGGTCTCTGGGGAAGCACGTTCCCAGCAATGTACCAAGGAACTCCCGAAAGGAACAGACTCTATTCCTGAAGGCTTAGAGGGGTCACGCGCACAGGTGTTATTACGGATGGATGGAAGTCAAGTTAAAGCCATCCTCGGCACCGGGGCGCCGGTTAAGTTGCTGAACAGTTTGTTTCATAACCGTTATTGGAAGCATTTACCCTTGACGACATTGAGGACACTGGAGATTCGGGGTACCAGTGCCGGTGATTATCCAGACGACGGTTGTTGGTCAGTGAAAATGGAGTTCTTGGAGGCAAATGTGGAGGAGACTGAGGTTCATGAATCGTTAATGCTGATGTGTCCGGACCCTGTTGAGACGGGCAGCGTTTCTGTTCTAGAGAGAACCAATATCCTGCTGGTGCGCTTGGGAGCCTGCCCGGAAGAGGCGGGTGAGCGTTGTTTGGAGGCATTGTCGATGCACCCAGAGTTTCGAGCTGCTTGTGTGGACGTGTGTAGCAGCATTGGGCTGATACCGAATTCAAACAAGAGCCAGTGGCGGTACGGCCTGGGGGAAGTATCTGAGGGTGAGACCCACTTAGTGGACGCTGCGAAATACCACGAGGGAGCGGAGTTGACTGCTGAAGACACCTCGGAGAGAGAGAGGTTGCGGCGACTGGCCCCTGAAGCCGTGGAAGACGTAGGCAGCGTGTGTGTGGATTGTATTGCGTTGAAGAGGCGCACTGTCAGTGACCAGAATATGGCCCTGAGGGCCGGAGAGGCGATGGCCTGTCTGAGTGGTGTGAAATGGTTTAAGGTGCTGGATCTGAGATGTGGATGTTGCCAGATCCCGATGAGTGGGGCCGACAAGGAGAAGACGGCCGTTATAAATTCCCTAGGAGTCTTCGGGTCGGAAAAGATGCCACAGGGCATATCTGGAGCCCTTGCAACCTTCCTGCTGGGCAGGTGGAAGACCATAGGGGATGTGGAGGCGTTTGGAGTTTTGGTGTATGTGGATGATCTCTTGGTGTTTGGATTTGCCTCAGGAGAATATGAAGTGAGGTCGTTGCAGGAGCAGCTGAGAACTACCGAGTTAAAGTGTTTTCGGGACACGTGCCAGGGCTGGCGAAGGTCGCAGCTCGTGAGTGACTGTCTCTACGGAACCAAGTTTGAAATGAAGATGGAGAGACTGGAGAAAGTGATCTGGAACCATTCGGAAGACTTACAAGTTGGAGAGAATGAAGAAAGTTGTCTGACTGAGGGTAATAGCAAACTGAGAACCCGGAGAGGGGAGTTTGCGGAGGTGAAGAAATTACAGACAAATCTCAGAAGAGAGAAGCGGAGGCTTGAAGGGAACCTGAAGGTGACCATCGACAGTTCAAATGAAGTGCAAAACCTGAAAGTTGATCTGGAAGAAGTCATGAGGAAGAAAAAGCTGGAGAGAAGTGCAGTGAATGCTGAACAGGAGGCTGAAGAGACTGCGGGAGCAGTGCAGGCCACGTGTTTCCGTTTGGAGAAGATCAAACAGCAGCTACCGATCACAGGAATGAGGAAGAATACAGATTCGATGGATGATGTGCTGGATGTGTGGTACATGCTGCCTTTTGCTGACTTTCCCTCGATTGAGGAAGAGACCTTTGGCCCTTCTCCCATTGAGTCAGGTGTAGCGGGGAGGGTTAGCTGTGTGCAGTGTGGGGCATGAGTGAGAGGTTGAGAGAGGAGTTGGTAGTGGGCCCAAGGTATCCCCAGTTGTGTCCGAGCCTGAAGGGTTTAGGTGAGGAGGTACGGAGGTCTCAGAAGGGTTAGGGAACTCCCAGATAGTTGGCCTAAGTAGCGCCTGAGGAACAGGGCGTGAGGGTTACTGTGTGGGGAGGAGATGTCACTGTTTGTGCTTGGGTTACGGTGTGTTGGCAGGAAAGGTGGCGAGTTATTTAGTAGTCATGAGGACATGACTTTTATTTGGTGGAGGGAGAGTGTAAAGAGGGTTTCTTCTATTTGTTAACTAGCAGGAATGCTAATTTACTGATAACGAGAATGGTATTCCTTTGTAAAACAAATGGGGATTAATGTTCTTTCTTCTGAGTCTGTAAGCTTTTGTTGACGGGCTTTTGGGCAGATCGGCGCGAGGGGGTCGAGAGAGAGGACGCAATGCTCTAAACTGGGCGAGGATCGGACCCCAAAGGGGGGTCCGAGGCCGGGAGATTCTCCGAGGGGGGGGGGGGGGATGAAGCTAGATGTGCTTGGTTGACCACTCGGAGGGTCCTGAGCTGTTTGGAGAATCGAGGAGTTCGGAGGGTCCTGAGCTGCGAGTCGAGGAGTTCGGAGGGGATCGAATGGTGGCCAGAAGACTTCAGTAATTGAGCTCCAACGGCTGTGCACGAAGTGGTTTGGACTTTGATAAGTTTGGCGCCTTTTCTTTAATTTTCTCTTCATATATACTGTATCGTTATTAATCACTTAGTTATAGTAACCTTTATAAATTGTACTCATTTAATCGCATATGGTGTACTGTCTGTTTTTGGGCGAGGCGGGGACATCACACAGCATCCACACCAGCTGATTACCCAGTTTGGCGGGGCCGAAGGCTGCTCCCCCTAGACGAGAACGAGCTGAGCGAGCCTGAGGCGACCCAAGGGGTTACACTTGGTATTAAAATATTCCTTTCCAGTGAAATGTAAGTTTAAAGCTGTGTTCCATTTTAACCTACAGCTACCTTCAACACTGTCCACAACTCCACCAACTTTCATGTTATCTCCAATTGGGACATAGTGAAAGGTGGCATAGAATGGTAATGTTTCATTTTAACTAGGCTCTCCGTCCTTATACTTTTTCCTTAAGGCTACAGTCCTGCAGAATGCACTTTCGAGGGTGTGGCTGAGGCCCGTAGCCTGTTGCTCACTGATAGATATCGTTCTTATGCTTCTGATATCGATTGTGTACTAGTAACACATGGGTGAAAACAAAACCATCTCCAGATGGGAAATTCTTCATCATGGTAATTCACATATCTTGGAACAAATTAAAAGATGATGCATTTCACAAACTTGCCTTTTCTATCGGACTGATTTTCTCTCATTTTTACTGTTGATTTACTAACTTGCAAAAACAATGCTCTCTAGAAGTCACTGCTAAGCAGCATATGAATGGAAATCTGACTCCTGTGAATATTATGATGAAGGCTGAACCACAAATGTATATAGTTCAATGCTTGGGAATGAAAAGTTCATCCTATTTCATTGCATGAAGGACTTACAGGTCTATTTTACATTGTGTCACATTGAGGTGAAGTTACACCTTTTTAAATTATCATCAACTAGCTACCCAATCCAAATAAAAAAAGACTGCCTTATCTTTTACCAAGTAGGCAGCCTGTATATTAATGACTTCAGGAATATTTTTGATAGTGGATGAAATGAAAGGAATTTATTGAAATTATTTAGAATTCTACTCTTAAAATAATCATAATGATATTGAAGGTACAGTATCTTATATTGTGCCCAAGTTCTAAATTAATTGGCTCAATTGTACTATGTATGGGATGGAAAGGTGTGATTCCAGCCATCATGCATCTTTTTAATGCCATATGATCTCATCTTACCCTTAGGTTTCCTCCCACATGCCATATGATCTCATCTTAGAGTTGACAAGTGAGAATGGATCCAAGTGAGAGGGGTGATTGACAGATGGAGTCAAGTTCAGGTGGGAAGGGTGGAATTAATGATAAACAGAGGCTGGGACATGATAAACAGAGGCAAGGGAGGGCTGCAGATGATGGATTCTGATAGAAAAAAAAGGTAAAGTGTGAACCAAATAATAGAAGTAGGATGGGCAGATTGAAACAGTGTTGGAAGGAAAACCAGTGAGAGGAGTATATGGCCAATGGACAGATGGAGTATGAGAGAAAGTAGAAATAAACAAGAGGAGGAGGCTGGGGGAGGACTTGGCTGTGTATAGGTGGATCTTGTTGGATAAGAAGGGGAGAAAAATGGACAAAGGGGTAGGTTACCTGAAAATGGAGAGTTCAATGTTCATGCTGTCAAAATATAGATTACCCAGGCAGAAAAAAAGGTGTAAGACCTGTCCAAATGGAAGCCAAGATTAGAAATTGGTGTGGAAATTTAAATGTCTACCTGTCTTGAAGCTTAGCATTTAGAAGTAAAACAAAAGTCAACATTTTGGAAGTCAGCAAAACTGCAGCAGACATTAAAGAGAGGTTTCTGCCAGTAAATGTTATGTGAAACCACTTTTGAAAACTGCAGAGAAAACAGCCTCAGGTGGGTAACATTTACCTCCTAATTAACATTTATAGAAATGGATCAAGTGTTCTTATTGTTATATATTTAGATAGGCTTTTCCTATCTTACAACAGCAATTAAAATTCTGAAGATCTTCTTTAGCTACAAACTGTTTTAGTGAGTCCCAAAAGGAATGTGGCTTAATAAATAAACGTCCTTTTTCTCCATTTATGGAAACAGTATGAAATCCATCCTCTCTCTCTGGTACAGCTTTGGAAACATTTTTCAGGCATGTATACACTATCAGAGGTCTATCATGTTCAATAACAATGACTTCTATAAAAATCTTTCTCATCCTTTGAAAAAATAAAACTGAGACAGCTTTCAAGAGATGATTTTTATTAAGTTTGTGTTGTGGCTAGCTACAACATTTCAAACGAAAAAGGTCTCTTTTTGACACATGTTCTTTTTTTTTGCTGCAATATTTAATAGAGTAACTGTTATAACTTGAATTGAGATAACATTTGGAAGACTATAGATGCTGTTAGATTACTGAAGCCTTCTCATCAAATGACACTTCTATTGTAGAAAAATTCTGAAAAGAATAGTTTTCCTAAAAGGCTTTGAAAGTGAAATGGGAGGGAAATAAAGATACAATGGCAGTAGAGCTGCTGCTTCATAGCTCCAGTTGTCAATGATGATATGAAGCTTGCATATTCTCCCTCCGACTGTCCAGTGGGAACTCAGGTTTCCTCCCACATACCAAAAATGTGAGGGATGGTAGCTTAATTGGCCCCCTTAAATTGTCCCTAGTGTGTTTGGTGGTTGAGAGAATCTGTGGAGAGTTGATCAGAGCATGGGGAGACTGAAATGGGATTATATATAAGCGGGTGTTTAATGTGTTTCGTTATATTAATATCCTTTGTGTTCTTACACTCTGACTGCCCCCATTTTACATATTCTTTTATAAACAAGAAAAGCTCTTACTCCTAACTATGCATTTAATCCATTGGCTAGATGATATCACTTATTGTTTATTCCTAGGGCAGTCTTAGCTTCGCACTAACTGAGGTATTCCTTTTTTCCTATCCTTCTGTCTCATAATAACATACCCAAATTGGGACCCAAAGCCAGGAGCATGGCTTGTTTATCCAGCACACACCACCAGGTCCAGGAACAGCTGTTGCTCTCCAGCCATCATTGTCCTGAAATGGCGTGGATAACTTCATTCACCACCGCTCTGAACTGACCCAATTATTGAGAGACTCACTTTCAAGGACTCTTTCGAATTCATGTTCTGAGTTTATTGCTATTTGCACAGCTTGTCTTCTTTTGCACATTGGTGTTTGTCCATCCTTGTCTCTTCATGTATAGTTTTTCATAGCATTCTATTGCATTTTTTTTCTGGTAAATGTCCATAACAAGGTATTTTTTTTTTAACAGGCAACACACACAAAATACTGGAGGAACTCAAGAGGTCAGAAGGAAGGGTGTCGGCATGAAACGTTGACGGTTTACTCTTTTCCATAGATGCTGCCTGACCTACTGAGATCCTCCAGCATTTTATGTGTGATGCTTTGGATTTCCAGCATCTGCAGATTTTATTGTGTTTTTGATAGTACATTTACTTTGAACTTCGATCTTTCTGTGCAAATTAAAAAGTTCTCTCTCAAATAAGTTCATGTGGTCCCCTTTAAGGCGCATGTTAAACTCCACAAAGCCTGCTTCAGGAAGGTGGAGCACAGGCATGAGCCTGCTATGTACACTTGAATATTGAAACTGTGTTTTTATAACCAGCTTTGTGCCATTATTTTCATACCTAAGAAGCCACACACTAAAATAAGCAATTGTTAGCCAGCTAAAGAATTACACATCTCCAGAGTCTACAGACACTGACTGGATGTTTATCAGGATAGAAACAAACATCAATCACCATTTTACTCTCACCAAATGTAAGAAATTATCACCTCGTTGGGTATGTTAGATCCACTGTGAATGGAGTGAGGTTGGCAATGTAAGATGGCAATGCCAATCAGTATATAGAACATAAAACATAGAAGAGTACAGTGAAGTACAAGCTCTTAGGCATATAATGTTGTGCCATTCTCTTAACCTACTCTAAGATTAATCTAACCATTCCCTCCCATATGACCCTCCAATTCTCATCCATCTATTTGCTTATCTATGGGTCTCTTAAATGTCCTTCATGTATCATCCACTTTCACCATCCATGGAAGTGCTTTTCAAGTACTCAATACTTCTGGGTAAAAAAGACTGCCTCTGACATCTTCCCCTATACTTTTGTCTTCTTGCCTCCAAATTATACCTCATCATTTTAGCCATTTCCCACCCGGGGAAAAAAAATCACTGTCCACTCATTCTATGCCTCTTGCTTATCATCTTATGTACATCTATCAATTTACCTCTCATCTTCCTTCACTCCAAAGAGAAAAGCCCCAGCTCACTCAATCTGTCTTCATAAGACATGCTCTCTAATCCAAACAGCATCTTGGTAAATACACCCTTTCTAAAGCTACCATGGCCTTCATATAATGAGGCAATCAGAACTAAGCACAATACCCCACTCTAAATAGAGATTTTTACAACTTCAACTTAACCACATGGATTTTGAACTCAATCCCCAATTAATGAAGGCAAGCACACCGTATCCCTAATTAACCACCCTATCAACTTGCTTGGCAACTTTGATGGCTCTCTGGACATGCAGCCCAAGATTCCATATTTACTCCTCACTGCTAAGAATCCTGACATTAATCCTGTGCTCTTTCTTCAAATTTGACCTTCTAATGTGTATCACTTCACACTTTTTCTGGATTGATCTCCATCATGTCATCTGTATACTTACTAACCCACCCTTCCACTCTGTTATCCAAACCACTTATAAAAATCACAAAGAGCAGGGGTCCCCGATCAGATACCTACGGAACATCAATGGTCACGGACTACCAGGCAAAATTTATTCCATCTACTATCACTTTTTGCCCTCTGTGGACCAGCCAAGTTTCCCTGGATCCCATGTCTCTTTATTTTCTGAATGAGCCTATTATGGGAAATGTTGCCAAATGCCTTACTAAAATACCACATCTATTATTCTAACTTCATTAACTTGTTTTTTCACACCTCCCTTAAAAAATTCAATCATGTTCCTAAAACATGACCTACCCCCCACAAAGCCATGATGACTATCCTTAATCAGACTATGCTTCTCATAAGTCCTTATAAGTCCTTTCATAAGAACTCATAGGCTCATAAGTCCTTTCGCTAAGAATCCTCTCCATTTGCCCATTACTGACATAAGACCAACTAGCCTATAGATCCAAGGATTATCCTTACCAGCTTCCTTGAAAAAAGGAATAATATTTTCCATCATCTAATCATCCAGTATTACTCCTGTGGTCAGTAAGGATGCAGAGATCATCACCAAAGCAATCTCTTCCCTCACTTCCCTTTGTAACCTGCTGTATATCCCTTATGTCACTCAGGACTTAACTATATTAATATTTTTCAAAAGTTCCAGCACATCCACTTTCTTAATAATGACACATCCCAGCACATCAGCTTGTTTTATACTCTATTCACATATGTCAAGGTCCCTCTCACTGGCATATTCTGAATCAAAGTATTCATTAAGAATCCCTCCTCCCTCCTCCGCCTCCAGGAATACCTTTCCTTTTCTATCGCTAATCAGTGTTATCCTTACTGCAGTTATTATCCTGCTCTTTACATACATATAGAACGCTTTGGGGTTTTCCTTAATCCTACTTGTCAAAGCCTTCTCATGTCTTCTGCGAGCTCTTCTAAGTCTATTTTTCTGTTCCTTCCTGGCTACCTTGCAACTCTCTAGACTACCTAATCATTCCTTCCTAGACTTTAAGTATGCTTCTTTCTTCCTCATGACCAGGTGTTTGTCATCTCTTGTCAGCTATCATCTACCATCTTCCTTCACCTGATCATCCTTCCCCTCCCTCAATGGGACAAACCTAGCCAGAGCCCCATGCAAGTGTTCCCTAAACAATTTCCACATCTCCATTGTGTATTTCCCAAAGTACATCCATTCCCAGTTTATGCTCCAAAGTTCCTACCAAATAGCATTATAATTTACCCTTCCTGATTGCAAGCTCTGCAGAATGCCCCGATGGATCCCACTCTCCTTCTAAATCTGGTTAATCCAAATTATGAAACCTGCAGTAAAAGATAAACTGCTGAAAGAAACACCATGCAGATTTGAAACTTCAACCAACTTAACAATTCATGTTCTCAGTAACTTCATTTGATTGCAAAATTTGTCTTCCTTTCCTATTTGCACTATTTATCTTCTTTTGCACATTGGTTGTATGTCAGTCTTTGCCTGTTAATGTAATTTTTTTTGTAAAATTCTATTCTATTTCTTTTACTCCTGTAATCTATATTTTCATTTATATTTATCATTATTATTGTTATGAGCAGAGAGACAACATCTGCCGGAAGTAAATTCCTTGTATGTGCTCAGGTACTTGGCGATTAAAGTCTGATTCTGATTCTGATTCTGAAACACTTGCAAGAAAATAAATCTTGAGGTTGTACATTATATGGTAATGTATATGTGCCTTAATAATATATTTACTTGATTGATTTGCCTCTATAGATGCTGCCTGACCTGTTTGACCTCTTCCAGCAATTTATCTTTAGTGCATTGTGTTAAATCATTGCAGTCCCCACTACATCCTTCAAGTTTCCTTCAATATAAAAATAATTTCTGTTGTCATTTAAAGATTTAAGATGCCTGCAAGTGGTTTCAGCCAATGAAGTAATGATTTGATGTCTTTAATGAAAATTGAAGGGTCAAGCAGTTTGTAAGAGCATTTTCAAGCACAATTAAAGGCAAGCTATACTGATATATCAAGTTATTGGGATGAGAAGATTACATCTTCATAAGAAGCATGGTTATGAACGATTTTGAAAGTATGGAGAAAAGAATAGAATATAAAATTATGCTGTTTGGATCATATCAATGGTTTCCACAAAATATGGAAGCAGGGTTTTTACCTGTGCAAATATATTCATGTTAAAGATTCAAGAAACTAAATAAATGAACACATCCACCATACATATGAATCATTAATCATTTGTACACATTTTATGGGGAACTGTTATTCAGCTCACTGGCTCTCATTTAATGTAAACCTGATTGTAGTCATTTCTGGCTGTCATGGAGTTCTCATGGAATCTTGATTATCAAGGACCACTTGGGAAGAATTTCCATGACTCAGAATGACGTAGCATATGTTTTTGGGGATGCAAGGTTAAATAGATCAACAAACATGAGAACCTGGTAGATCATATACCAGCAGAAATAATGTGTGACACAGGCATACAGAGACCTGTTGGGACTTGATGGCTGAGCAGAAGTTCACGGAGTGAGTTGGAGACAGTTTCTTGTGGATTTCACATGCCAGGTTCAAAAGGCCACAGGAACCAGTTGGGACCTGCCTACTGAGTGGAGGATTGCCTGGCTTAGTTGTAACATGGCAAGAGACAATAAAAAGAAGTGAGGAATAAGCAAAGTGGCCATTGTTGGAGTGGGCCAGTGTTAGAATGGTTAGGATTTGGTTCAACAGGATTCGGCGAGGGTGCTGAGTCATTTAGACTCACTGAGTTGATTGCAGAACTTCAGCTTAAGAAATTAGAATCAAAGGTGTAACAAGTTAAGATAGTGCAATGCTCTTCTGAAAATTGTAGGATTGCAGGGTACCTAACAATCTCCCAAATGACTACATCTGCAGGAAGTGCATCCATCTGTAGCTCCTGACTGATGAGGACAAGGCACTGGAACTGGAACTGGATTTACTTATAGGTAAATCTTACCTCATAGGTAAGACTTTTACTGAAGTGGTCACACCTGGGTTGCAGATTACAGATTGTAGATGGGTGACCACCAGGAACAGTAAGGGGAGTAAGCAATTAGTGCAAGGTTAGCTGAGTGGTCATTTCTGTCAGCAACATGTTCCTTTGGATGTTGCTCTTGGGGATTGACCTATCAGGGCACATTTCAGAAACCAGACTAGTGGCACTGTGGCTGGTTCTGAGGCTCAGCAAGGTAGGGTAAAATCAGGCAGAGTAATAGTGATAGGAGACTCAGTAGTTAGGGAGATAGACTGGAGATTCTGTGGCAGTGAAAGAAAGACCAGGATGGTGTGTTGTCTCCAAGGTGCTAAGGTCTGCGATGGCTCAGATCAGCTGCAGAAGATTCTTGAAATGCAGCCAGTGGTTGTGGTGCGTATTTTCACCAATGACTTAGGTAGAAATGGGGAAGAGCTCCCGTGCAGCTAAGGAATAGTGGTTAAGGAAGAGACTAAAGCAGAGGACAACCAAGGAGGCAATCTCTGATTATTCCCAGTGTCAAGTACTAGTCAGAGAAGGAATAGGATGATAGTACAGATGAATGAGTGGCTGAGGAAATGGGACAGGGGCAGGATTTCAGATTTCTGGATCGTTGGGATCTCTTTTGGGGAAAGTATGACCTATACAAAAAGGATGGGCTATACCTGAAACTGTGCAAGACCAATATGCACGTGGGCAAGTTTGTTAGAGCTGTTGGATGGGTTTAAACTAGTTTTGCAGGGGATTTAACGAGAGTGATAGAACTGAGCATGGGGCAGTTGGTAGACAAGTAGATGTAGTGTGGAGTGTGACTATGAAGAAGGATGGGCAGATGATTGGGCATAAATTGCTGCTAGTGGGATGAATTAAAGTGTAACATGGGGCAAAATTGAAAAAGGCGATGACTACAGGACTGAAGGTGTTACATTTGAATGCACACAGCAGCGGAATAAGGTAGATGCTCTTGTACCACAGTTAGAGATTGGCAGGAATGACATTGAGGACATTATGGGGCTGTGGCTGAAATAGGAACATAGTTGGAAGCTTAACATCCAAGGATGCATCTTGTATTGAAAATACAAGTAGCTACACGGAGAGGTTGGAGTAGCTCTGTTGGTAAAAAGTGAAATTAAATCCTTAAAAAGAGGTGACATTGGAACAGAAGATGTAGAATACCTATGGGTCGAATTAAGTTAAACAAGGGTAAAAAGACTTTGATGGGAGTTATATATAGGCCTCTGAATGGGAGATCTAAAAGGCATTTAAAAAGGGCAATGTTTTCCATAGTCATGAGGAATTTCAATATGCAGGTAAATTGGGAAAATCAAGTTGGTGCTGAATCCCAAGTGATGGAATTTGTAAACTGCCTATGTGATTTTCTTTTAGAGAAGCTTTTAGTTGTGCCCAATAGGGGAAAGGCAATTCAGAATTAGGTGTTGTGTGATGAAACAGATTTGATAAGGGAGCTTAATGTAAAGGAACCTTTAGAAGACACTGATCATAATATGATAGAATTCGCCCTGCAGTTTAAGAGGGAGAAAATAAAATCAGTGTGGAGTAGGAGGAATTACAGAGGCATGAGAGAGGAGCTAGCCAAGGGGATGAAGGCAGAATAATAATCACTAGGTTTCTGGAGGCAGCTCACAAGATGCAGGATAGATATATCCCAAAGATGAAAAAACTATTTTAAGTGGATGGTGAGGCAACCATGGGCATGGCTGACAAGGGAATTCAAAGACAGAATAAAAGAAACAGGGAAAGCATATAACATTGCAAAAATTATTTGGAAGTTAGAGTATTGGGAAGCTTATAAAAATCAACAAAAGGCAATCAAATAACCATAAGGAGAGAAAAGATCAGATATGAAGGTTATCCAATCACAAACAAGAGACATTCTGCAGATGCTGGCAATCCGAGCAACACACACAAAATGCTGGAGGAGCTCAACAGGCCAGGCAGCATCTATGACGGATGAACTCAGTAAGTATTTTGTGTCAGTTTTCACTGAGGAAAACACAAGCTGTATGCCAGAAATTCATGAGTGTCAGGGGGCAGAAGTGAATGTAGTTGCTATTACCAAGGAGAAGGTGCTTAGGAAGCTGAAAGTTCTGAAGGTAAAGTAGATACCTGACCAGATAGACTATACCCCAGTGCACTGAAAGGTAGCTGAAGAAATTGTGGAGACTTTATTAATGATTCCAGAGTGACGGGATTTTGGAACATTCCAGAGGACTGGAGAATCACAAATGCCACTGCACTCTTTAAGAGGGAAAGAGGCATAGGAAAGGAAATTATAGGCCAGTTAACCTGATTTAACTGGTTGGGAAGTTGTTGAAGTCCATTATCATGGATAAGGTGTCAGGACACTTGGGGACACATGATAAAATAGACTAAAGATAGCACAGTTTCCTTCAGTGGAAATCTTGCCTCACAAATCTGTTGGAATTCATTGAGTAAATAACAGGCAGGATAGATAAAGGAGAGTCAGTGGATGTTGCTTATTTGAATTTACAGAAGTCCTTTGACAAGAGGTTGCACGTGAGGCTGCCTGACAATCGGTATTACAGGAAAGTGACAAGCATGGTTAGAAGCAAAGAGTGTAGTGTTAATGATTTGGATAATGGAAATAATAGTCTTTTGGACAATTTTATGGACAATACAAAGATAAGCAGAGGAGTAAGTAGTGTTGAGGAAGCAGGGAATCTGCAGAAGGACTTGGACAGATTGAGAAAATGAGCAAAAAAATGGTTGATGGAATATAGTGTAGTGAAGTGTATGGTCATGCACTTTGGTAGAAGGAATAAAGCCTTAGACTATTTGCTAAATGCAGAAAAATTCAAAAATCAGATGTACAAAGGGCTTGAGAGACATTGTGCAGTATTCTTTAAAGTTTAACTTGTTGAGTGAGTCAGTGGCAAGGAAAGAAAATGCAACATTAGCATTTATTTTGAAAGGACTAGAATACTTGTAAGGATGTCATGCTAAGGCTTTATAAGACATTGGTCAGACTGTACTTGTGATCAGTTTTAGGATCCTTATCTAGGAAAAGATAAGGTATTGGAAAGGATTCAGAGGAGTTTTATAAATTAATGACACGTAATGTGAATTACAGTCTCAAAACTGACCCTGCAAAACATTACCAAGCAACAGCAACCAACCAGGAAAGCTCCCCTTATTCCGATTCATTGTCTCCACCCAGTCAGCTAATCATCTATCCGTGACAGTATTTTTCTTGTATTACAGTACCATGGACTCTTACCCAGTTAAAGAGCCTCATGTCACCTCATTATAGGAAGGATGTGGAAGCTATGGAGAGGGTGCAGAGGAGATTTACCAGGATGTTGCCTGGTTTGGAGAACAAGTCATATGAAGCAAGGTTAGCAAAGCTGGGATTTTTCTCTTTGGAGCATAGAAGAATGAGAGGGGACATGATAGAGGTCTACAAGGTTATGAGAGGCATAGATAGGGTGGATAGTCAGTGCCAATTTACCAGGGCACCAATAGCAAACACCAGAGGGCATATGTACAAAATTAAGGGAGGGAAGTTTAGGGGAGACATCAGGGGTAAGTTTTTTACGCAGAGGGTTGTAAGTGACTGGAATGACTTGCCAGGGATGGTGGTGGAGGCTAAAACATTAGACGTATTTAAGAGCCTCTTGGACAGGCACATGTATGAAAGAAAAATAGAGGGTTATGGGGTAGTGTGGGTTTAGTACTTTTTTTAAGGATTATATGGGTCGGCACAACATGGAGGGCTAAAGGGTCTGTATTGTGCTGTAATGTTCTATGGTTCTATGTGTGGCAACTTGTCAAAGGCCTTCTGAAAATCCAAATAAGCAACATTCACTGACTCTCCCTTATCAATCCTGTCTGAAATTTCCTCAAAGGATTCCAACAGATTTATTAGGCAAGATTTCCCTGATGGAAGCAATGCTGACTTATGTCCATTTTAGCACATGCCTCCAAGTCCACCAAAACCTCACCCTTAATAATGGACTCCAATATTTTCTCAACCACAGAAGTCAGGCTAACTGGCATGTAATTTCCTTTTGTCTGCCTCCCTCCCTTCATAAAGAGCGGAGTGACATTTGCAATTTTACAGAATGTTTCTAGAATCTAATGATTCTTGAAAGATCATTACCAATGCCTCCAAAATCTCTTCAGCTACCTCGTTCAGAACCTTGGGGTTATAATCCATCTGGACCAGCTGATTTATCTACCTTCTGATGTTTCATTTTCCCAAGCACCTTCCCTTTAGTAATAGCAACTCCAGAACTGTAGCCACTACAGATGCCATCTCAAAAGGTCACAACTGCAGTCTTTTCCTTGTAGCAGTATCCCCACCTCTGCATCAGGCTTTGTAAGATTCCACCCTCACTCCATGAAATTCTGACAAGTGAAATGTAGTTACACCAATAAATTCTGAGTTAATATTCAATGGAGTACTTGATTCTGGAAAGACTCACGTCTCACCGACACTCTCAAATTTCTGATGTGCTACTAGTGCCTTCCTTAGTGAAGAGTGATGGAAAATACTACGAAGAACAAAATAACTTGGGCATCAGAAGAGAAAATCTGATGCACAGTGTCATCCAGGGAAGAACAGGGAGGGTAAAGTGAACAATATCAGTTACAATGGCTTTGTATTAGGGATTATTAGGGAATACCATGGATTAATTAATCCTCATTGTAAGCTCTAACAAGCTGAAGAATATTGTGTTGCTCACTCATAGCGACTCAAAGCTTCATTGGTTCTGAAAAATTCATTGATTGAACTGAAATGTTAACTTTGTCTTCCCATAAATTGTGTCTAACTCCACAGAATAAACGTTTCCTATCTTTTTAGTAACTAACTTGAGAGCCAAATGTAGACTGGGCTTAATGTTGCAAACCTTCTGCAGTACAATCCTTCAGGTTGTTATTCTTATCAGAGTGCACATGAATGATGGAATAACCAGGAGTACAAGATGAGTTATCGGGAAGAAATATGTGCCTTAAACAAAATCAGCAACGTAAGTTGCACTTCAAAATAATTTCTAAATTACGTGATAGATATGGTAATGTACACCTCTGCCTCTCATTAGCAGCCAACCTACTGTTGTGTGAAAAATAGGCAACTGATTCAGGAACACCAGAACCTGCTTTAAGGACAGTGCTCAAGGCAAATAATGTGAACCAGATGCAGACATTCAAACGGAATAATATGACTATATTTGGACAAATGTATTAATCTCTTTTAAAAAATATTTATTTTCTCCTTACTGAAGAAATATATTGAGCAAATGAAATGCTTGGAACACTTTACTCTTTCACTCATGGAGGTAATGATTTGTACAAAAAGGAGACTGACAAATCATTATAATGGGGCTGATTACTTGCAGCAGTTCTAAATATGGGATTCTTTGCTACTGCCCTTATTGCTATGGAAACCAGAGTGTAGACAGTGATTGCAACTTTAGTCAATGTATCTGGAGTCACTGCAGAACAAACCATGCACTGAAACCCTTTTATAAAAGGATTTTGTCATTAAGACAAATAATTTCTCCCTTTCTCTACATTTAATGCAATCTGTAGGTCACTCACTGGAATTGCATTGAAGTATTTGCCAATGTTATCTTTTGGCTAAACTCCAGCGCGTCTCAGCAAACAGGCTGGAATGAATTACCTCTTGCACTACCCTTTCCTGAAACAACACAATAGAGAAAATAAGTAGACTTTCAGACATTGGGTAACTCAAGAACTCCTGCCACTATGGGTGTCATCTCAGAAAGTCGATACTGCAGTCTTTTCCTTTGAGCAGTATTCCCACCTCTGCAGCAGGTTTTGTAAAATTCCAACCTCACTCCTGGAAATTCTGACAAGTGAAATAAAGTTACAGCAATAAATTCAATGGAATACCTGATTCTTGGAAGACACAGACATCAATCACATTTTATGACAGAGTCTCTAGTTGGTCATGAAGGACTTGAAATAGCTCATAAAATTAAGGAAGATCAGAAATATACATTGGGGGAAGATTGTCAAATGAGACATAATAGAGGCCACAAAAGGAATGGTGATAAACAGAGGAACCTTGGGATTCAAGTTCCTAGTCCAAAGGAGTAGAATGCATTGGATGAACTAGTCAAATAGATACAAAATTGGTTTGTAATTGAGGCAGGAGGTGATGGAGAGTTGTGTTTCAGATCGAAGGCCCTTGACCAGTAGTGTGCTGCAGGGATTAGTGCTTTATTCTCTGTTGATTCTTATTTATATCAATTATTTCAATGAAAATATAGATGGCATCATTAGCAAAATTGGTGGTATAGTGGACAGTGAAGAAGGTTTTCTAAGTTTACAACAAGATATAAATCAACGGGGAAGTGAACAAAGGGATGGCAGGTAGAATTTAATACAGACTAGAGTGAGATGATGCATTTTGATAAATTAAATTAGTGCAGGACATTCACAGTGATTGGCAGGGCACAGGGTAGACACTGAGGGATGTAATACATAGTTCACTGAGAGTAGCAACACACATAGATGGGGTGGAGAAAAAGTACTTGTCTTCATCAGCTGAAGCATTGAGTATAGGAGCTAGGATATCATATTGCCATGGCATAGAATTTTAATGAAATCACTCCTGCAGTATCTTATACATTTCTGGTCACAGCATTACAAGAAAGTTGTGGTTGTTAGGGAGAGTGTACAAAAGATTCACAATGATGTTTTCTGGATTGGAACCTTGAGTTGTGAGAATAGATTGGATGTGATAGGTCTGTTTCCTTTGTAGTAAAAGAGACTCCCAAGTGATATGTTAGAGGGAAATAAATTATGAAGGGCAAAGAATAAATTATCAAAATCTATTTCCCATGGTAAGAGTATGTGAAATGATAGGCTTATGGTGAGAGGGAGGAGGTTTAAAGGGCACCTGAGTACTGAATATCACGCATAAAGTGTAGTTGGTATCTGGAATGAGCTGCCAGAAAGGTGGTGGAGGCAAGGAAGGTAACAACATTTAGAGGTGTCTGGACAGGTACTTAAATAAGCAAAACATAAAGTTGATAAGGTATTAATGAAAGCGACTAAATTGGTGTATGTAGGCATGACAGTTGTCATAGACGTGGTGGGCTGGAGAACATGATTGTTTTTTGCTGTAGTTCTGTATGATGCCACGAGACTGCACATTACCTTCATGTACACTTCATGGAAACTCTTGAATAATTCATAAGAAAACAATTTCTTCGCTCCGTGCTTCTGGCAGCAAACTGATCATTCTGGTGGCATGAGCTTTGTAGAGATTTTAAATTTATTGGCCTGGAAAGTCTTTGGTGAAAATTTAATTCCATGCGATAACCTTGCACATAGTGTTAGTTAGGTTTTCATCAACATTGAATTGTGCGTAGGAATCATTCAAGGAAATTTGATGCATTTCTTTGCTCCTGCTAGCAGCATGTACAGGATTTGAAAATTGGTTATTGGATATTCTTCAACCCTACATCCGCACTTCTCTCTTAACTGGATACTTCAGTGAACTAGTGTGAGCTTGCAAGACTGTAGCCTTGTACACCCAGAGGCCATTTTATTGGGTACACTTGAATGCTGCCTCATTTTTGCAAATCACTAATCAGCCAATCATGTGGTAGCAACTCAATACATGAAAACATTCAGGCATGGTCAAGAGAACAGTTGGTGTTTAGACCAAACGTCAAAATGGGAAAGAAAGGTGACCTAAGTGACTTTGACCATGGATGATTGCTGGTGACAGACAGGTCTGAGTATTTCAGAAACTGCTGATCACTTGAGATTTCCACAAACAACAGTCTCCAGAGTTTACAGAGAATGGTGCAAAAAACAAGCAAACAAAAAAAAAAATTCCGGTGAGCGGCAGTTCTGTGGGAGAAAATATCTTGATAATTTGAGATTAGAGCAGAATGGCCAGACTGGTTCATGCCAACAGGAAGGTGACAATAACTCAAATAATCAAGTGTTACAATAGTAGTGTGCAGAAGAACATCTCTGAGCAGACAATATCTTGAACATTGAAGTAGATGGGCTACAGCAGCAGAAGACATGAACATACAATCAGTGACCACTTTATTAGGGCACCTAATGTGTACTTGGCCTGATGTGAAAGTAGAGCTGTCTTCAAGTATGTTATTATATCTTTCCAACAGTGAGTCAATGTGTAACTTTGAAGTGCCAAAGCTAAAAGATTGTTTCAATCTATGGTCCTTAGCATCCTCAGGATCAAGCATGTCATATCTGCCTATAGAGTCATTTGGGAGAGCTATCTAATCTCATTTTGATGAAACAGGGGCAGTGATGTACTTGGCAATAGTCTCGTCAAGGCCACACTGCCTTCTACTTGCAGCTTTCTGTGCAATGCACTGTAGTTGGCACACATGAGAAAGATAACAGCAATTACAGAAAAAAAACTATAAAAATCAGATATGATACGTGAAGCTTATCTAAATTTGCAAAGTGGGAGTAAACAATACCCCTCGACAACTCTACAGGTAAACTACACTTGCCAATTTATAATGTTTTTGTGATTGCATTGAGACACCAGATATATTGCTAAAAATTAAAAGGCTTATTAACAATGAATAACACTTATTACCTGCATTCAAAATTTTGCCACATAGGGAAATCTATTTATTTATTATTTTGTTTAGGGATAAAGCAAGGTAACACGCCCTTCCAGCTCAACGTGCCTGCACCACCCAGTTAATTCCATTTGCCCAATTAACCAACTAGCTTGTCTGTCTTTGAAATGTGGGAGAAATCAGGAGCACCAGAAGGAAACCAGCGCAGTCACAGGGAGATCGTACAAAATCCTTACAAACAGCAGTGGGAGCTAGATATATTGCTGAGAAGAGGTCACATCCTAAGACTTTCCTACCTGATCAATATCTTGATATGAACACACAGCTGGATATAGAGAAGATGGTGTTTTCTATGTTTAAAGATGCATACGAGAATGTAAACCATGATTGTTTCAATCCAAAAAACATGGAATGGCAAATATGTCAGAAATGCAAATGTGAGCACTGCCATGAATACATATTCCATGGAAAGGAGGCTGCTTCTGTAATGTGCTGAGCTGTGAATACAGCTCTCTGTAGTTGTTTACAGTCATGTTCAAAGCTGTAAACTGCTATACTAAGCTATGATTCATTCAATTAGGATTATTTCTATTGTACAAAATAAAATTTGGTTGGAGTCAAATGTGACATGCCAATTATTTTTAGCCTCCAAAGGAAGAAGACATACAGGTGTGTTTTCTTGTCTGTGGCATCTATGTGGTGGGACCATGACAGGCTACTGGTAATGCTCACTCCTTTGAACATGATGTTCTCAACTCTCTTGACCCCAATACCTTTTATGTTATCAGAAGTATGTACACCACCCCCTTCCTGAAGTCAATCAGCACCTTTGTTTTGCTAATATTGAGGGAAATGTTGTCATGACACCACGTTACTAGGCTCTCTATGCCCATCATGCATTCTGACTCATCATTATTTGCGATACGGACAACTACAATTGTATCATTTACAAGTATAGATGGATTTATAGCAAAACGTAAAGTGTGTAGAGTAGGAGGCTGTGGGAACAGCCTTACGAGGGACTTGTGTTGTGAATAATCATGGCAGAGGTGTTGCTGCCTATCTTGATCGATTGTGGCCCATTGGTCATGAAGTCCAGGATCCAGTTACAAAGAGATCTAGGTCTTTGGGGGCGAGTTTGCTTGAAATTATGACATTTAAGGCAGAGCTATAGGCAATAAAGAATGGTTTATAGTCTAAAGAATAGTCTACAGTAGTTGCATTTACTGTTCAGTAAATATCTTGCGATATTCAATATCAACAAAACCAAAGATATGATTGGAGACTTAAGGAAGGGGAAGTTGGGAAAACAGGCTGCAATCCTCATTGATGGAAAGTATGAAATGTTTCAAATTCCTGGGCATCAACCTCTCAAAAGATATATCATGGGTCCACCATATTGATGCAATCTGACAAACGCACACCAGCAGTTGTACTTCATTAGGGAATTAAGGAGATTTTGGGTGTCACTAAAGACTCTAGCAAATCTCTACAGAGGTAACGTTTTGGTTGGTTGCATCACTGTCTGGTATGGAAGAACCAATGTACAGGATTGTAAGAGGCTTCAGAGTGCTATACATTCAGGCACATTTATCATGTGGACACGCCTCCCTAAGATCAAGGATGTTTTCCAAAGGACCTGCCTCAAGAAGGCAGCATCCATCATAAAGCCCTCCACTTCCAGGATGCTCCCTCTTTTCATGGCTGCCATCAGTGAAGAGATACAGGAGCCTGAAGACCTACAGTCAACATTTTGGCAATAGTTTTTTACCTTCTGCTGTCAGATTTCTAAACAGTCCATGGAATAAATAACACTAACTTACTGTTCTCTTTTACAATGTTTGTTAATGAATTAATTAACAAATTAACAAATTTCAATTGTAACTTATAGTAATTTATTATGCCTGCACTGTACAGTTGCCATAAAACAACACATTTCAGGAATTATGTCAGTGACAATAAAAACCCTGATTCTAATTCTGATTTTGATTCTAATAACTCTTCAGATGATTGTGCTTGTAATTATCTTCCTGAGCTGTATTAACGTTTCATCATCTTTTATTTACTTTTTGCTCTCTGTTTGGAACACCTTATAATCCTGACATACCTTCTGTGTTTTAATTGCCAACAATGCTGTGATATGTTTTCTTATCAGATGTGCATTCCTGAATAAAAATTCCTCACGATGGCCACAAGATCATTGTAATTATGGCACTGGGCTAATAGAGTTCAGAGCTAATATCTGGAGCTCATGAACATAATTTGTACTGTTACAGTTGGAATATTTAAAATCCAGTTAATAAAATAAGCTATGAGTATATTTTGAGGCTCAGTGATGATTATCATGAAAATTATTAAGAACTGACCAGATTTACTAATTTACTTTATGGGATGCATTCTTCAGTCCTTACATGGTTTGGACCGAAGGTGACTTGAGGTCCCCAACGATGTGACTGTCTGATAAACCCTCTGAAATTGTCAAACTCACCACTGCATTGTTGAAAAATTGAAAATGGAGAATAAATACTGGTCTTGCCAGTAATGCTTTCATTGTTGTGAAGCGAAAGATAAAATGATCTGAAGAAATTTTCTTAACCCATTCACTCAATCAATTCAGCATGGTCTGCTCACTCAAAGATACCGTAAAAAATGAGGGCATACATTACAACTAACCATAAAATGGGCACAAAATTCCGAACCATTTCAGCAGGCCCACTTGCACTTCCTTTTTTTATTTAATCAGTGAAACATAACCTGTAAAACTATCTAACTATCTGTATTGTGTGTTTAATATTTCAGTAATATTGTAAATATTTTGTTTGATTAAGCATTCTTGTTCACTTAAGTATTTCATTATGGGGTATATATATATGTGTGTGTGTGTGTGTGTGTGTGTGTGTGTGTGTGTGTGTGTGTGTGTGTGTGTGTGTGTGTGTGTGTGTGTGTGTGTGTGTGTGTGTGTGTGTGTGTGTGTGTGAATTCCAGAATTCATCATACTACCACGTGATATGTGCGAGACTCACTTAAAGAGTAAAGTTATACTCATATCTCTTTGCTCTCTTGTTTTCCTTTGAATTAGCTCAATGCATTGAAGTTGCAAAACATAGCAGAGGCAACAAAGTATTTTTAAAACAATCCCAATCTGACTACTGATCTATTGAAATGCAGCAAGGAATGGTCAAGTTAAAAGAAAAACAGCACAGCATTTGTTATTCAGAAGGGAAGACACAATTGAGTTTAAAAAAAAGCAGAAAATGGAATAATTCATGGGTTTATAAAGAGTGAGTACCAGGTCATAATAATCATAAATAAAGGCAGTAATGACTGGATACATAGAAAGATTTGATTGCCTTTGATTGCTCAATAGGTAACTGGCTCATATTGTATATACTGAACTAATTGAACAGTATTTTGATGCAAATGAAATAGCCAATGAGAAACAAATACCCATTTTGTTAAATGCATTGGGTTTAACGGCATACAGTTTGACTTGAAGTTTAACTGCTTCAACCACACAAGCAAAAATGAGATTTGCATATTCCTTGTGAAAGTAATGCAGGAACATTTAGAACCAAAAACATTGTTGATTGCAGTACGCTTTAGGTTTCATAAGTAAAATAAAAATAAAGGATGAGTCTACTTCATCACACATGGCTGAATTGAAGAGATTGGCTGAGCATGTATGAGCATGAGTTCAGTAATGTGCTTAATGATGCATCGAGAGATCATTAAGTTTACAGAATCTTACAAGAAAGCATTAAAAAATAGCTCCTAACCGAACAACAGCTTACATTTAAAAGTACAATTGAAATTGATGTATCAATGGAAACAGCAACCAGAGAAACAATTCAGTTGCAGTCAGGAATCAAAGTGAGCATGAGCAAAATTGTAACATCTAAACAGAAAACAGGCCAGCCAAACAGATTTTGTTACCATTGTGGCAGGGGCTCAATATAGACCAACAAATGCAGGTTTAAAGGGGAAACCTGCAGAAAATGCACCAAAATTGTTTGGTTGGCATTTGTCTGTCTCAACGGACAATGGGTGATGATAATCATCATCACAAGCCTGGGCAGAAGGAACAGAGATCCTGAGATGCCCCGTTGTCAAGGTCCCTCTCTCAGCCTCACCAGTGTAGTCCAAAGGAAAGCTTATGAAGCAATATGTTTGGCTGCAGGAACTCTGAAAGGATGTTCAATGATATCCAGCTGCCTTAGGAGCTTCACTGCAGATTTGCTGTCTGGGTTTACTCCCATAGCCTTCGTCGCTCACGACACTGCCCACAAAGCAGTAGGGCTACTTACCTATAGCTGGGGATCTAGCTCATGAGCAACAAAGTAGACAATATACAAAGAGCATGCCAGGAAGACAAAAATAAATGGTCTACTCGAGGAAAAGGAAAAGTTAAGTCATGTCACAGTTTCAAAAAAAGCACTATTCTGCAGGCTGATGATAAAAAAATTAGATAATGATGAGTGTGACACAGGACTGTGTAGCCTTAAGGTTCACAATGTGTGAAAACTAACAATAGACAAGTATTAAGGCTTACTTCAGAAGTGAATGGCAACTTTATTAAAACAGAATTGGACACTGATTTAGCTGCATCGGTTATTCCAGAAAATTGTTTTGAACAGCATTTCAAACATACTAAACTGTAGTCTGCAGATATCCAATTAAGAATGCATACTAGAAAAAAAGATAACTCCTACAGGAATGGCATTTGTAACAGTGAAACACAACAATCAGCAAGCCACATTGAGCTTGTAAATGGTCACTGCAGGAGGACCAACATTGTGGGGACATGACTGGCTGAGACAACTACAACTTGATTGGAGATCCATTCACTATTTGCATACCATGTCCCTTGTAACAGAGGCAACTGAAAGCAAATTAAGAAAGGTACTGGATGATGCCACAATTATCTTCATGCTCTACATCGTGAACCATCGCCCAAGGAGGGCAAACTAGTGTTGATGCCATTCTCTGTGCCAAGGAAGGAGGTGCTGTTAAGAAGAAACATGAAAGTGATGAAAGCAGTGGTCCAACTACAGCAATTTTTGAAGGCAACATATCTGAGAAAGCTTCTGATCTGTTACTCAGGCAGGAACTTGAAACATTTGGCTTGGTTTTAAGCTGGCAGAGAGTTCGTGGAGCTTCAGGAAAATTGCAAACGTATGGTGTCATTGAGTTGAAATGACTAAAATCTACTCTGTGTGCATTAAGATTTTTGCATGCAGTTCAAGTGGGACACAAAAAGCTGCTTGCAAAAGTAGCTGCAAAGTCCAAAATGCATGAAGAAAAAGAAGTAGAAAAGGAGTGTCCAGAACTGTCAGAACCACTTCCTGAAGTCTTAGAGCCAACTCCTACAACCACCAAGGAGGAGGCCCTAGAACCTGAGATTGTTTCACAGCCACAAGTTTCACCTGCCAAGCAGAATGATCCCTCTTGTCAGGAAAGATATTATCCCACAAAAACAAACAAACAAACAAATAAATAAATAAGAAATAAATAAATAAATAAATAAATAAATAAATAAATACATAAATAGACAAATAAATAAATAAATAGATAAATAAATAAATAGATAAATAAATAAATACATGGATGGATGGATGGATGGATGGATGGATGGATGGACGAATGAATGAATCCTCCTCTGTGATTAAATCTTTAGGCCCGAATGGTACAATTTAGAATTTACCATGCTGTGGTTGTGGATATAGCAGTTGTATTATATAATATACTGTGCATATAGTTGAGAATCATTCTCTAATGAGTAGGAGTTTATAGCTAGGCAGGGAGGAGTGGTGCATATTTAATATTTTGGTAATATTGAAAATATATTGTTTTATTAAGCATTCTTGTTTTTTAAAAAATTCATTATGGATTATATATGTGTGTGGCATCTGTTAGTCTGGTGAGACAATGGATCTGTGCCCTCTCCAGGGCACAGGGCTGGGCAAGGTTGTATGGAAGACTGGCAGTTGCCCATGCAGCAAGTCTCCCCTCTCCATGCCACCGATGTTGTCCAAGGGAAGGGCAAGAGCCGATACAGCTTGGCAACAGTGACATCGCAGGAGTTGCCAGAGCGAGGTTGAAGGCAATGTCGGACTGCCTTAGAGACTCCAGCTCTAGATTTGTCCTCAGGGTTTACTCCCAAAGCCTTTCCCAAAAGTGGGTATGGCCGCAAGGCAGCAGAGGTTTAAAATCAGAGTTTTCTCTCTCTTAGATGGACTGCCTTCCCAGTCTGAAGATCTCCATCTACCCGAAGCACTGGTTTTAAGGTGCCAGGACCTGCCTTTGCCCCTTCTCCTGTCAGTAGAAACAGAGGTTAAGCCACACAAGAAGGCCAGGAGTTGGACTTGGTTGTCAAAGGCTATTTGAGGCGCATGCCATGAGGAGCACTTTTAGGTAGTAGGAGCTTGTCCCCATTACCACTCCTCGGTTTGACAAACTTGGATTATACATATAAATAGGTGAATTGCATATGTCATCACACTACCACTTGATACATGTGCGCCTCACTTCAGGTAAAGAAAAAGCCATGACTTGCAACTCAGGGCTTTCTTGTTTTCCTTTAAAGCTACAAAACATAACCATATGGATTCCAGGTGGTATCAGTTGCATTGTGGACAACTGTGTGGCAAACAGTCCAAACAGCAGCTGGTTTACAGGGAGTTCAAGAAAGGATTGTAAAGCGAAGGGGTAGGGCATCGTTGGGATTTAGAAGGTCATCAGGCAGCAGGGGTCTATAGGGAAAGGAAAAAGGGGAAGGAGAGGAAGGAGGGAAGAAGAAATGGAGGAAAGAAGAAAGGAAGAAGGATCAGAGGAAGGAAGAGGGGAAAGAAAGAAGTTTTGTATTCAAAGGGTACTTTTAACATGACAGGATGCAACACATTCCATCAGGGTATATTTCAAGTGGAGTCTTTGTTATCTTGTAAGAACCTGCAGTTGAATTGTGCATAGCAAACTTCATATGAGCAATATGATATCACGATATACATTAACGATCTGGAAGAGGGGACTGAGTGTAGTGTATCTAAGTTTGCTGATGATACTAAATTGAGTGAAAAAGCAAATTGTGCCGAAGATACAGAGAGTCTGTAGAAAGATATAGATAGGTTAAGTGACGGGGCGAGGGTCTGGCAGATGGAGTATAATGTTGGTAAATGCGAGGTCATCCATTTTGGAAGGAAAAATGAAAGAGCAGATTATTATTTAAATAGTAAAAATTGCAGCATGCTGCTGTGCAGAGGGACTTGGGAGTGCTTGTGCATGAATCACAGAAGGTTGGTTTTCAGGTACAGCAGGCTATCAAGAAGGCAAATGTTGGCCTCCATTGCTAGAGAAATTGAATTTAAGAGCAGGGAGGTTATGTTGCAACCGTACGGGGTACTGGTAAGGCCGCAACTGGAGTACTGAGTGCAGTTCTGGTCTCCTTACTTGAGGAAGGATATACTGGCTTTGGAGGCAGCGCAGAGGAGGTTCACCAGATTGATTCCAGAGATGAGGGGTTAGACTATGAGGAGAGATTCGAGTCGCCAAGGGCTGTACTCACTGGAGTTCATAAGAATGAGAGGAGAACTTATAGAAATATTGAAAATTATGAAAGGGTTAGATAAGATAGAGGCAAAAAAGTTGTTTCAACTGGTAGGTGAGACTACAACTACGGGTCCATAGCCTCAAGATTCAGGGAGTAGATTTAGGATGGAGATAAGGAGGAACTGCTTTTCCCAGAGAGTGGTGAGTCTGTGGAATTTGCTGCTTAATGAAGCAGTGGAGGCTACCTCAGTAAATATATTTAAGACAAGGCTGGATAGATATTTGCTTAGTTGGGGCAATTAAGGGCTATGGGGAAAAGGTAGATAAGCGGAGATGAGTCCATGGCCTGATCAACTATGATCTTATTGAATGACGGAGCAGGTGGCCTACTCCTGCTTCTATTTCTTATGTCCTTATGTTTTTATAAGCACAGCTGTAAAACTTCCAAAATACAATTGCTTAGAGTTCAGTCCAACTGAATTTTAGAAATGGAAAACATTGCTGCTCTAATGTTGTGAATTTTGTGCATGCAACCAAGGTGAAAAAACTATCATTCTGTGATTCAGAGCTTTTGAATCCTCATCATCATTCCCTCTATTCAACTGATTTTCATTATCGTTTAAGTCTTCCAATGCATGAATCATTTGTGTATGCCTTCTTATGCACTTCTTATTCCTCTGGCATTGAATCACTGGATACTTTGGTTCAGCTCAGGTTAACAATGAAACAATTTCGCAGCTAATTACCTAACTTTGGGCTCCTTTGAGAGTTAAATCTGAGCTGACTTTCACAAGTAAGGTATTTGAAAGAATGCAGTAGTAAAACAAAATGGTTATCACAATCTTTTTAATGCAAATGTCTTTATCATAAGTTTGACTGCAGCTTATAAAATGCCCAGTGAAGCATGTTAGAGTTCTAAATCAGCAGTTCCATACAATATAAAATAGTAATTACAGCTGAAGAAGATACTCAACAGTCTGAAGATCTGATGGAGGCAGAACCAATTTTCAAGTGCTCTGAAATAAAATGAGTTGGTGAGGTACTGAAAGCAACAATATTGTGCTTTATAATGAATGTGCTTTAGGAAACTGATTCTTCTTTATTATATTTGACAATATCTTTAGTTATGGAACAATTACAAAAGTCATATTACTAAAGAATCATGCAGAACTGTGATAAATACATCTGCTAATTGCCCAATTGCTGCTTGTCCAAAATGAGTTTCTAATTACCTACACTTCCCTGGTCTGTTCTTGTGTCCTTTTGGTACTTTTCTCATTTAAACAGAAATCCAGTTCTTTTTTTGAATCTGTTTTCCACACCCTTTTATGTGATGCATTCTAAATCATAGCTACTTGCTAATTAAAAAAAGACAAAACCTTCTTGCCTCCAGAAATTTGGTATTTTCAGTTTCCTGGATTCAATAATAAGTTTCACTGCTTCTATTTTCACGGACTGTAGCTGCAGGTGGTGGTTATAATGTAGCCATTTATTCCTTCTTTGAAACCATATTTTGCTTACCATAATTTCACTTCCTTTTTCCCCCAGCATCACCCTTATGCTCAACAAATCACAAATGTCATCTGTTCTGAAATTCCTCTTTGCCCTTTCCTCCTCTTCCCTCCCACCACAGTATTTGTATATTATTTGTTTTTGCTTATTATTCTTGGTCCTTTTCAGATATTTCCTTCATTTCACTTTCCATAGATACTGTTGAAGCTTTAGGATATATTCACGAACATTTCATATCTATTTCCATACTGCCTGGTGAATTACAGTCAGAAGAGTGACTGTATGTCAGTGCAGTGGCACAGCTTGTGGAATAGATCCACTGGTCTTGGTTCAATCATGACCTCCCATAATGTTTATATAGAATTTGCATATTCTCCCTGTGACTGTACACGTTTCCTCTCACGTCCCAAAGTTAGGATTAGGGGGTTGTAAGAGGTAAATCGGCTTCAGTAAATTGTCCTTAATCAGTATGAGAGTGGTAGAAGCTGGGCATCTAAAGAGGAGTGTATGCTACAGAGAATATTCATGGGAAATGGAATTGCTGAGATAATTGGCATTGGAATGGCCTTTATCTGTATTGAAAAATAAGTGCCTTTGAATAATAAGGAAGGAAGCAATTTATAATATATATATAGCATTCTTAGTTTCTACAAAGTATTGTTTTCTTTTAACTTGTGACAGGCATTTTGAACTTCAAAAGAACATTTTATGGACATCCAACAGAAAGTTGATCAGGGTGGATTACGTATTACAAAAGTGATCACAGTTTTGGAAGTATTTCATTGACTTCAATTCAAATTGGGATACACAGAGACTGCAAAAGATATACATAAAAGTTGATTCTTCCTCAGTGAAGAATAGGATCTCATTCCTACACTCAATACTCTACCCTTCTCGACGTGTCAGAATCTGCTACCTAGCTGAAGTTCAATGAAGTATTGCATTTGTCTTTTCACACCAATGTGCAGATGACCATGTCACGGGATAAATGACCAACGCTGGTTCAAAGCATTCTGGGGTAATGGAAGAAGCTGTGTGTGTCCATTTGTAAAATGTATTTAAGCACAAGGGGAAAACTGGCTTGTAATTCAAAGAAATAGCAGGTGCCGAAAGACAATGCTGGAACTGCTACTTTTGACCTCTTTTACACTGCAATGCTGACTGATAAGCTCTGTATTTCCAGTATTCTTTGTTCTTATTTCAATCAACTTGGGTTGTTCCTTTCTACAAGCCAGGTTCCCAAGCATCTCTGTTTCAGTTAAGTTTGTCTACAGTAGCAAAGAGTGAAAATAGGATCTCCTGGTGATTTTGGTATTCAGCTACTCAATCAATGAAGTTAATAAGCCAATAGCAAAGAGCTTGATGAGGTACTGTTTAATCCTACAGCATTATCAGATAGATATTTTTCAATTCTATATTGTATGTAATTGCTTCATCTTTTCACTGGAAAGTGGAAAAAGTACAGAGTGCCATTCTATTTGGTAAATGATTAATATCAGTGTGAATTACAATTACAAGTAAAATAAAGAACATTTTCCCCAAATCAGAATTTAAGAAATTTAGGAAAGCACGATAAAGCATGGGATGTCAGCAATCCTTGGTGCACTGAACAATGAACTAGTGAACAACACCAAGATCTACAGAGAGAAAAAAAACAGATCTTAATCCTTTGTTTCATACTTGCTCGATCTGTCATCGTCTATAGTTTCCCTCAGGGATTTGCTAATGAAGGATACAGCATGGGTCAGCAAGCACAAACATTTCATTTTAAGGTAATGGTGAGAGGTTGCTTACTGATTTCCTCCACTCAGTGGCTTACTTCTAAGCTGAATGGTTTTCAAAATTATGTTGAAATCTAACCAGCTCTTAGTAGCTGAGCTCCCAGGTTTGTTGCTGACATGTACTGTATATATTAACACTGATGGAATTTCTTTGGTATCAATGGCAACTCTCCATTATCTGGCATTTTTACATGTATTGACATTGCATAGTCAACAATTTAAGTTGAATTTTCTCTTCAATTATAGTACTGTACGTGCACACACACTTATCCTGTAGTGTTTGATCTAGGAAGACATCATCTAGTAACACTCATCTGACCTTTGTCTTTTAATTTTGATTTTGAAGCTTTCTAAAATCTCCAAATACACTGTATTAATGTGATATTGCAAAGCCACTGTCACATCATAGAAGAAAATATTTTGCATCTCAAACAGCACCAGGAGGCTCATTGTGGTGAACAGATCCCAGCCTATCTCTATTTGTTGGATTAGTTTCTAATCTTCTTGTATTGCTTCACTTTGTGCTTTTCCCCAGACCAGGGGTCGGCAACCCGCGGCTCCGGAGCCGCATGCGACTCTTTCATCTCTGTGCTGCGGCTCCCCGTGGTTTGTTAGTTTTTGAAATGTAATTCGAAATTTGAAGATTATGGTGATCTTGTAGAATCTAAAAATGTTGCGGAGACCCCATTTCCTGGCACATCCGAACCGGCTCACAATTAGCCACCGTTCCGGCTAAGGGAGATAGCCTACGGGGGTTTGTGAGTATGTGTCTTTTGGAGCATCCGCGCCCTCGGGGACGGGTTGAGGGAGGCTTTAAATCAAGGCTGTTTAGTTTGAATAAAGTTACCTTTGACTGCAGTGTCTTTATTTTAGCGCTGCGTGTAGCACACCGCTACAACGTGTTTTTTATCGTTATTAATATACATCACCACTGCCAATGCCCGACACCCGCCAGTGCGCGCTTTCTTTTAATTCTTCGATCCAAGGTAGGCTAACTATGGAGTAACCTTCAACCCAACGTCTTTTTTTCGGAGTTCAAAATGTTTTTGTTGCATGCAGAAATGTAATTTCATTTTCTCTGCAGGAGTTCATCAATTTCATAAATGCAACACATTATAGTTTGTTTATACATAGCATAAAGGCAAAAAAAAACAGTTGTATGCAGTGTTACTTCATTTTAAATGTCAAACGGGTTTTGTGGCTCCCAGTGTTTTCTTTTCTGTGGGAGATGGGTCCATATTGGCTCTTTCAGTGGTAAACGTTGCCGACCCCTGCCCCAGACCCTCAGTTTCAACATTTTTTTTTGTCATGGAGAAAATCTCTGCTAAACTTTGGATGAATTGAAGGGCATGGGTGCTTTATTAGAAATATTACTGACTTAGCTGGATTCAGTTTGGGCTGACATCTTCACCATTCTGGCTTTAATTTACCTAAATATTAGAAACAATTTACACTAGCCAATTAAGCTACCAGTCCACACATCTCTGGGATGTGAAATAAACTAGAGTACCTGAAACTAACATGATCGCAGAAAGAATGTGGAAAATAATGCAGAGAATATCTGAGGACAGGTTTAAACCTGGGTGACTGGTACTGCAATATATCAACTAACTGCACCACTGTACTTCCCTTCTATACTAAAATCTGAGGAACATTCCGATTGTTACACCTCACTGGAATGACTAACTAATAGTGGACTTGGTCTACTCCATACAGCCACACGATATGTTAGGAAACTTATTATTTTGGATAGCTTCAATGCTTTTCCAGTCTACTGACTTCACTAGTATATGTATGGGCACCCAGCCTCTATGAAGTGTGAGGAATAATGTGGTGAAATGCAGAAAGCTAAAAAGGGTTCATCCGGTTTTTCTAAGATTCTTGTCAGATTTTGCACACTCACATAGTAGTAGTACATGATCAAACATCTCATGTAGTCACATCACATTTATTCACTTTTATTTCAATTATTACTTATTTTAAAAAATCAACAAAATTGCAACCAAAATCTTAGATTTGGGTTTTTTCTCATCCAGTTATGGACAAACTTAAAGGCAGGATTCCTTTAGACATCTCACATTCTTTATCTATTTGCCATCAGATACAAAGATATAAAAGCCTGAAGCACATACCACCAAGCTCAAGGACACCTTCTGTTCTTCTCTACTATCCTGCTGTTGTGCGATTAATGAATGTCACTAATCATTAGTGAATGTTTCCCTACGATGAAGAAAATGGAGTCTTGATCTCACAATCTACCTTGTTGTGAGTTTACATCTTGCTGTTTCCCTGTGCTGCACTTTCTCTGTACTGTAACACTTTATTCTGCAATCTGCTATTGTTTTGCATTGCACTAACTCAGTGCACCTTTGTAATGAACTGATCTGTACGGATGGTATGTAAGTCAGGTTTTTCACTATACTTCAGTGCAAATTTACCTCTCACTGGTTCACAGTGCCCTGACCTATGCTAACAAATGCTCACATTTCTTTGGCAGACTGTTTGCAAATTCACTTAAAAATGGAAAAATAAAAATATCAGGGCTGTCGAACATGTACAGATGCATTGTGTTTTTTTCCTGAGGAATATGCCAGTGGATCCAAAGCTGAATAAGAGATGAGCAAGATCCGTCTCACCTGATAGTTTATGGTTATGAGGACGAAAAAGAAGAACCAGGTGCATGTTTCTTTTAATATTTGTGTTTGAAATAAGGAAGATTTAAGAAAATATTTTCATTTAATTTAAAATTGTAAGTTTTTAAATTTTTTCACTAATTGTTCAAAACGTTAGAAACACACTTGAATTATTAAAAACCAGAATGCTTCTGGCGTTTGATATATTTGACAGATGGCAGAGATGTGAATATGAGGAGACCAATGGCTTTTGATCATGTTGTACAAAGGCCTGGTGCAGCTTAGGGTCTTGCCTTTTAAATCCAGGAGCCCTACAGACAACAAGCTTGGGGAATATCAGCAGATGGTCTACCACACTCAGCTAAGTACACCCATTATGAAGTTGCAGAACAGTAAACAGCTGATAATGATACTCATTGCTCTCGTTGTATGAGTAATTCTCCCTTTTCAACCTTTTCTTGTACACAACTGTAAGTGCCACTTTTCAGATTGAGTTATAGAATCACAGGACACTATAGCACAAAAGCAGTCCCTTTGGCCCATCTAGTATGTGCTGTATTGTTATTCTGCCTTATCCCTTTGATGCACCTGAATCATAGGCCTCCTGACCCATCCAATCCATGTATTTACCCAAACTTCTCTTCAATGTTGTAATTGTACCTGCAAGCAGCACTTCCATGAGCAGTTCATTCCACACATAACACCCATTTAATTGAAGAAGTTTTCTTTCAGGTTCCCTTAAAGCATTTCACCTGTCACATCTATAGCCTATGACTTCTACTTATAGTCTCACTGAACCTCAGTGTAAAAGCCTACTTACAGTTACCCTATCTATATTCCTCATAATTTTGTATACCTCGATCAAGTCTCCTCTCATTCTCCTATGCTCTGGGAAATAAAGTCCTTATTATTTTATCCTTTCCCAATAACTTAGGTCCTCAAATCCTGGCAACATCCTTGTAATTTTTCTCTGTATTCTTTTAATCTTATTGATAACATTCCTGTAAGTAGGCGACCAGAACTGCACACAATACTCCAGATTTGGCCTAAAAAATGTTTTACACAACCTTAACATAACACACCAATTCCTGTATTAATCCGTTAATTAATGAGTCATAATGTGCCAAAAGCTCTCTTTACAACCCTATCTACTTATAACACTACTTTCAAGGAATTATGGATCTGTATTCCCAGATCCCTTCATTCTACTGGAATTCTCAGTGTCCTACTGTGCAATTCCTACCCTAGTTTGTCCTTCCAAAGTGCAAAACTTCACACTAGTCTGCATTAAATTCTACCTGCCGTTTTCAGCCCATTTTTTCAACTGGTCGAAATACCACTGCAAACTTTGATAGCCTTCCTTACTATCCATTATGCCCCCAATCTTGGTGTCATCTTCAAATTTGCTAAGCCAGTTTACAACATTACCATCTAGAACATTAATATAGGGGACAAATAACAATGGACCCAGCACCGATCCTTGTGGCACATCACTAGTCACAGGCCACCAGTCAGAGAGACAACCCTCCCTACCACTCTCTAGCCAATGTTCATGCTAATTTACTACTTCATCCTAAATGTTGAGCAACTGAACCTTCTGGTTCAGCCTCCCAAGCAGTACTTCGTCAAAGGCCTTGCTAACATCTATTTAGACAACATCCACTGCCTTTACTTCATCATCAAACTTGATAACATTCTCGACAAACTCTGTAAATTTTGTTCAACACATCTATCGTTCATAAGGCCACGTTGACTATCCCTAATCAGGCCCTGTCTATCCAAATACTTATATATCCTTATCCTTAGAATATGTTACAGTAATTTACCACTACTGACATCAACCTTCCTGTCCTATTATTTACAGACTTATTCTTAGAGCCTTTCTTGAATAATGAACAACATTAGCTATCCTGCAGTCTTCTCGTACCTGACCCATGGATGTTTTAAGGATGTTTTAAATACCCTGCCAGGGCCTCTGCAATCTCTGCACTAGCCTCCCATGATGTCCAAAGGGACACCTTGTGAGGCCCTGGGTACCTATTCACCCTAATTTACCTCAAGATAGTAAACATCTCCTCTTCTATAAACAGATACAGTCTATATCCTCCCTACTGCTTTGCCTCAGTCATATAGACTCCATGTCTGTCTCCCAAATAAATGCAGATGCAAAAAATACATTTAAAATCTCCCCTTTTTCTTTCAACACTGTGCATGCGTGACCAAGATGATCTTCAAATGAACCAATGACTTCTCTTGCTATCTTTTTGCTTTTAATATATCTGTAGAAGTCCTTGGAATTAGCCTTGCCTTTTATTCTTACAGGAGCATATAATTTCTGTATGCTCAATATTTCACTTCTGAAGGCCTCCCACTTAACAAGTATCCCTCTGTCAGAAAACAGCCTATCCCAATCCACACCTGCCAGATCCTTTCTGACACCATTACAATTGGCCTTTCCCCAACTTAGATTCTCATCCTGAAGACTAGTCCTATCCTCCATATTTATCTTGGAAGTAATGGAATTATGATCGCAAAATGGAAAGTGTTCCCCTACACACACATTTGTCACCGGCTCTGTCTGGTTTCTTTATATGAGATCCAGTATCTGGCCCTCTCTATTTTCGATTTCTATATATTGAATAAGGAAATTTCCTGAACTCGTTTAACAAAATTCATTTCATACAGTCTTTTTACAATATGGGAATCTTAATCATTATGTGGGAAATTAAAATCACCTACTATCATAAGCATATTTTTCTTGCAACTGTCTGCTATCTCACTACAAATTTGTTCACATAAATCCCACTGAGTATTGAGAATAATCTATTAACACAAGAAAATCTGCAGATGCTGGAAATCCAAGCAACATGCACAAAATGCTGGAGGAACTCAGCAGGCCAGGAAGTATCTATAGAAAAGACCCTTCATCAGAACTAGAAAAAAAATGAGAATTCAGGGCAAGAAGGTGGGGGGAGGGGAGGAAGAAGTACAAGGTGGTGGGTGATAGGTGAAACCAGGAGAGGGGGTGAAGTGAAGTAAAGAGCTGTGATGTGGATTGGTGAAAGACATACAGGCTGGAGAAAGGGGAATATGATAGGAGAGGGTAGAGGAAAGGGAATGGAGAGGATCACCAAAAGGAGGTGATATATAGGTACGGAGATAGGGAAATGGGAATGGGGGAATGGTGAAGTGGGGAGGGGAATTATCATAAGTTCCAGAAATCAATATTCATGCTATCAGATTGGAGGCTACCCAGATGGCACATAACCTCGTAGTTCCCTTACCCCGCATCTCCCATTTCTACCTCTGACCCAAGATCCACAAACCTGCCAGTCCAAGTAGACCCATTGTTTCTGTTTGTTCCTGCCCCATTGAACATATCCGCATACCTCGAAACGATATTAACCCCCTAGTTCAGTCCCTTCCTACCTACATCCGCAACCCTTTACATGCTCTGGATCTTTTAAATGACTTCGTTACCTGGCCTGATCCTCTCATTTTTACTATGGACACCCAGTCCCAATACATCTCCATCCCCTATAATGCAGGCTTTAAAGCTCTCTATTTCTTTCTAGACAGCAGATCCAACCTGTTCTCTTCCTCTACCACTCTTCGCTATCTGGTGAAAATGGTCCCCAAAGTCAATAATTTCTCCTTCAGCTCCTCCTATTTCCTTCAAATGAAAGGTGTAGCCATGGGCACTCGCATGGGTCCCAGCTATGCTTCCCTTTTTGTTGCTACATGGAACAGTCCATGTTCCATGCCTACACTGATATCACTCAACTTTTCCTGCACTACATTGACAACTATATTGGTCCTGCTTTCTGCATCGATGCTGAGCTCGTCAACTTCAACCTTGCCTCCAACTTGCCCCCAAATTTAACTGGTCCATTTATGACACCTCCCCCTCTTTCTCAATCTCTCTGCTTCTTTCTGTGGGGACAGTTTATCTACTGATGTCTGTTATAAACCCACCGATTCTCACAGCTACCTGGACTATACCTCTTCCCACATGTCACTTGTAAAAATGCCATCACCTTCTCTCATTTCCTCCGACTGTGACGCATCTACTCTCAGGATGATGCTTTTCATTCCAGAACTAATGAGATTTCCTCCTTCTTCAAAGGAAGGGTTTTACTTCCTCCACCATCAATGCTGCTGTCACCTTCATGCACATCTGTCCTATCCCTTCACCGAGTACCTATGCTACGTCCACCAGAAAAAGTGTGATCTCCCAGAGGCAGCCTTTTCATTCCCATTTCAACATGTCAGTCCATGGCCTCCTCCACAGTTGTGATGAAGCCACATTCAGGTTGGAGCAGCAATAGTTTATATTCTGTCTGGGTAGCCTCCAACCTGATGACATGAACTTCGATTTCTCAATCTTTCTGTGATTGCCTCCCCCTCCCCAACTATTCCTCGATTCTCATTTCCCTCTCCCTTCTTATCTCCTTACTTGCCCATCATCTCCCTCTGGTACGCCTTCCTCCTTCCTATTTCTTCCATTGCCTACTATTTTTCCTATCAGATTCCCCCTTCTCCAGCCCTTTACTTCTTTCATCAGTCCACTTCTCAGCTCTTTACTTCACCCATTCCACTCTCCTGGTTTCACCTGTCACTTACCACCTTGTACTTTTCCCTCGCCGCCCCCCCATCTTCTTGCTCTGACTTTTTATCTTCTTTTCCAGTCCTGATGAAGGGTCTCAGCTCGCAATGTTGACCATGTACTCTTTTCCCTAGATGTTGCCTGTGCTGCTGAGTTCCTCCAGCATTTTGTGTGAGTTACCAATATATTATCCCTATGGTCCACCCATATAATAATAATAATAATAATAATATAGAGCATTTTTCATATAAATGATATAGTTCAAAGTACTTTAAAATGGAATAAAGTGCAAACATGAAAACAAAAGACAAACTTATGTTAGTTAAAAGGAAGTTTTAGTAAATAGATTTTGAGCTGGAATTTAAAAGTATCAACTGAGTCTGTACCCCTTATAGTTTCAGATACTGTTTTCCACAGTTTAGGAACACTGTTCAAAAAAGCAGACCTGCCAATTATCGTTTGAGGGAGATTGATTAAATTTAAATGACCGGTGGAAGAAGACCTGAGAGCTCAAGCAGGATTATAAAACCAAAGCATTTCTGTAATTCACTTTTGCGCCAGTCTGCTGAGAACTTGAAAAACAAGTAAATGAATTTAAAAATCAGATCTGAGATACAAAAGCCAATGCAGAGTAGTGTAGATGGGAGTGATGTGCTCCCTCTTCCTGGTATCAGTTAAAAGTCCATCAGCGGCGTTCTGAATGAGTTGAAGTTTGTCAATTGATTGTTTTGGAAGTCCAGTAAAAAGTGCCTTGCAGTAACCTAGCCTATTCAATATAAGTGAGTAAATTAGTTTTTCAGCATTGTTGCATGACGGATAGACTCAGTAGATAAGCCTTCCAGTCTGTCCTGTCGGAGCACTAGTGTGACATTTTCTGACTCGAAATGCCTCTTTAATCTCTCCCACTCTATCATGTCTAAAACAATGGATCCTCAGTATGCCAAACTGCCAGTCCTGCCCTTCCTGCAACCAAGTCTCACTAATGACTACAATATCATAACTTCAGGCGTTCTTCCATACTCTAAGATAATGTGCTTTACTTGCAATTCTCCTTGCATTGAAAAAGACACAACTCAGATCATTATGCTCCCATTGTGCTCAACCTTTCAGTTCCTGGTTTTGTATGTAGGCTTAACATCTACTTTCCCCACAACCACTTCACTAGCTGCCCTTGTATTTGGTACTGATCAATATGTAACTTACCCCTCCTCACCCTGGACCAGCTTTAGTAAACTCCCCTGCCAGGATATTGGTCCCCCTGTGAGTTCGGGTGTAAACTGTCCCATCTGTAACGTAGTCTGTGTAAGAAGCTGTAGTTGGATACACCTCTTGCAAGTTCAGTCATCAAGCTCTTTCAAAGCCCAGAAGCCTCTGTATGTCAAATTTAAATCATCCCTTGGCATTCCTTGGAAGAGAGTCCAATGATCTAATAAATCTGAGGTCCTTCCTCCAGCATCATCTCTTTAGCCACTTATTAAACTGTAATATCTTCCTATTTCTAGCTTCATTAGCACACGATATAGGTAGCAATCCTGAGATTACTACCCTGGAGCTCCTCTCCTTTAACTTAGCACTTAACTCTTTGAATTCACTTTACTTGGCCTCATTGCCCTTCCTGCCGATGTCATTGATGGTAACCTGGACCACAACTTCTGGCTGATCACCACCCTCTTAAGAATGATATGGTCTTAATCCGAGATGCCCCTGACTCTGGCATCCAGGAGGCAATGTATCATTCAGGAACTTTCTGTCTGTTCCCCTAACCCGGGGGTCGGCAACCTGCGGCTCCCGAGCCATTTGTGGCTCTTTCACCTCTGTGCTGCGGCTCCCTGTGGCTTTGGGAAATAATTGGTCAGTATTTAATTAAAATGTATTTTATGTTAGTTTGTTAGCTTTTGAAATGTAATTATGGTGATCTTGTACAACCTAAGTGTAGCGACACATTTCCTGCCACATCATAAAACGGCTCACAATTAGCCAGCATTCCGGCTAAGGGAGATAGCCTACGGGGGTTTGTGAGTACGCGTCTTTTGCAGCATCTGCGTCCATGGGGGCTGGGTTGAGGGAAGCTGAAAAGCAAGGCTGTTTAGTTCGAATAAAGCTATCTTTGACTGCAGTTTACTGACACCGCTACAACGTGTTTTTATCGTTGGCTGTCCAGACGGAAGGTGCTGAAACGCTTTGTCGCGTGTCTGGAAGAAGTGAAAACTTTCCTGGGCAGCAAAGGGCTCACCTTTCCTGAGCTGGAACAGCCAGAGTGGCTGGAAAAGCTACACTTCATGGTAGACATGACAGCGCACCTGAACACGCTGAACACAGCTCTTCAGGGGAAAGGACGTACAGCCCTGCACATGTTGGAGGATGTTTTGGCATTCGAGCGCAAGTTGACAGTGCTTGCCAGAGATTTACAGAAAGGCACTTTGTCTCACTTCCCCAATTTGAGAGAGTTCAAACAAGGTCACGACATGATAATTTCGGAGTATTTACATTCTGCAATCATTGCAATGCAAACATCGTTTGGGAAACGCTTCTGTGAGTTCAGAGAGGAAAAAAACACATTATCCTTCCCGGTCACTCCCTTAAGCATCGATCCTTCCCTACTGAATACGACTGCATTGGCAGGTGTGAGTCAACCTGATCTTGAGATGGAACTGGCCGACATAGCCGACAAAGACATATGGGTGTCCAAGTTTAGACGCTTGACAGCAGACCTTGAAGATGTTGCCCGTCAGAAGGCCGTTCTTGCTCAGAAACACAAATGGAGTGATATTGAAAACCTCACAGATGACAGCTTGCGATCCTGTGTAAAGATGAAGGTGACATCATACAGCCCTGATGTGCAGACGCTGTGCGCTGAGGTCCAGGAGCAGAAATCCCATTAACCAAGTATGATAAATATTTTAATTGCCTATTATTTTACTCATATTCATATTTTTTCATTGTTCAGTGAAATAGTCCTTTCATTTTTCAGGATGACAGCTGGCTGACGTTATTTTTGGTTTGCTGCTGGCGGAAAATTTAAGTTCGGCGTTTTTCATAAATACAAGAAGGACTCAAATAGACATTGAATATTTTACTTAAAAGTAACTTTCAACCCAACGTCTTTTTTTCGGAGTTCAAAATGTTTTTGTTGCATGCAGAAATGTAATTTCGTTTTCTCTGCAGGAGTTCATCAATTTCATAAATGCAACACATTATAGTTTGTTTATACATAGCATAAAGGCAAAAAAAACGTTGTATGCAGTGTTATTTCATTTTAAATGTCAAACGGGTTTTGCGGCTCCCAGTGTTTTCTTTTCTGTGGGAAACGGGTCCAAGTGGCTCTTTCAGTGGTAAAGGTTGCTGACCCCTGCCCTAACCAATCAAACCCCATCACTATTGCTCACCTCTTCTCCTCCTCTAGCCTTCTGAACCTCAGAGTCCAACTCAGAGACGGAGGCCTGACAGTTTGGTTTTCCTCTGTTAGGTTGTTCCTGCCTTCCCCCACAATAATATCCAGTATTGTATAATAATAGTATTGAGGGGAAAGGCCATAGGGGTACCCTGTGCTGGCTGCCTATCACCTTTTCCTCTTCTGATGGTCAACTCTGGCTTGCCCTTACGGTGTAACAAACTTCCTGCAACTCCTGTTAGTCAACTCCTCCATCTCCCAAATGATCCAAAGGTCATTCAGCTCCAGCTCCACATCCCTAACGTGGTCTGTGTAAGAGGCTGCAGTTGGATGCCCTTCTTGCAGATCCAGTCATCAGGCTCTGCTGAGGCCCAGGAGCCTCTGTGTGGCAAATGTAAATGATCCCTTGGAATCCCTTGGAAAAAGATTGGACCGTTTGGGACAATTTTCACCCTTCAATCAACATTAAACAGGATCAGCATATCTGGACTTTATTTTTAATTTTTATTTTAAAGATACAGCGTGGAACAGGCCCTTCTGGCCCCACGAGCTGCACTGACCAACAACCTACCTATTTAACCCTAGCCTAATCACAGGACAATTTACAACAACCACTTAACCAACTAAGCAGAATGCCTTTGGTTTGTGGGAGGAAACCAGAGCACTTGGAGGAAACCCTTATACTTATGAGAAGAATGTAGAAACTCTCTTACCAAGGAGGGCGGAAGTAAACTCTGAAATTCTGAGCTCTAATTGCATTATGTAACTGCTACACTGCTGTGGCACCCCAAACTGTAGGCTACAGTATTTCCTACCTCAGAGCAGTGGTTGCACTATGTCTGGAAGATGCTTTGAATATTCTAAGTTGGTAAATTGCAAATGGTGCAGGGGGTGGGGCACCACAGCAGTGCAGTGGTTCACGTGACACTGTTACAGCTTGGTGTGTTGAATTCCGGCACTGTCCACAACAGTTTGTATGTCCACCCCATGAATGCATGGGTTTACTCCTGGTACTCCTATGTCCTCCTACAGTCTAAAGATATACTGGTTGGTAGCTTTCTTGCTCATTGCATATTGTCCTGTGATTAGGCTAAGGTTAAATCAGTGGCTTGCTGGTGATGTGGCTCTAAAGGCCAGAAAGGCCTATTCTGCACTGTATATCCGGAAAAAAACAGTATCTTGTTACTTAAGCAACACAAAGAAAGGGTATGCAAATTAATTTGACTACCAGCTGTAATTCATTGATTCCTTAAACTTGAGTACCAGACACAATCTGGCAGCAATGAAACTTGCAAGCAAATAAACAAATCCAGAATTTAAAATCAATTGGATGTTCTTGGTAATGCAAACTATGAAACTGACATACACCAAATTGCTCCAAAACCAGGAAGTGCTCAGAGTTGGAGGGTGTTGGTGGAAGGCTGTGCGAGTTGATGTGAAAGTTGGATGCATGATTAGCTTGTTTGCAAACGAACTGAAGATAGGCCATATTCATGATACGGAAGAGGATAATGTTATATTACAAGAAGATATTAATCAGATTGTAAAATGAGCAGAGCAAAAGCATTTAAATTTAATTATGCAAAGTGTGACGTGATGCACTTTGGAATGAGTAATAGGGATATGGGACATACACAATTAATGTTGGGATTTAGGGATAATTGCACAATAGAGGGCCTTTGGTGTACAAATCCAGGGATACTTGAGGTGGTAGCACAGTTAGAGGTGGTGAAGACGGTAAATGGAATATTAGCCTTTGTTGCCTTTGACATAGAGTAGAATAGCAGAGATGCTATGGTACAGCTTTATAAAATATTTGTTATGTCATTGCTGGAGTAGTGTGTACAGTCCTGGTCAGCATACTTTTGGAAAGATGGAATTTCTGTAAAGAGTGTACCAAATAGACCCATCAGGATGTTGCCTGGAATAGACTATTTCACTTATGAGATGTAGCTGGAGGTGATACCTTTGTTATTGCTATGTTTATTATTACCACATGTACTAAGATAGAGGGTAAAGATCGTCTTACATTTTTTATACTGGTCAAAGCATTGAGCTAGAATAAGGTAAAACAATAATAAGGCAAAAACTACTATAACGTGCGGTGAAGGTAGATGATGAAGTGCAAGGTCATAACCAGTACTTCGTGAGGCCAAGCGTCCACCTAGTCATACTAGATATTCATTTTAGAGTCTGATAACCATGGGATTGAAGCTGTTCTTGAGCCTTGTCTATGAACTTTCAGGCTTTTCTATCTTCTGCTCGATGGGAGGGGGTAGAGGAGAGATTGTCTGGGGTGGGTGAAGTCTAATTGTTATGGCTGCTTTACTAAGGCAGTGAGAAATAGACAGAGTCCATCAAAGGGAGGCTGGTTCCTGTGTTAACCACAAGCCTCTGCAGTTTCATGTAGTCATGTGCAGAACAGATGCCAAACCAAGCTGTTATGCTTTCAGACAAATGTTTTTTGTGGTGTATTGATAAAAATTGGTAAGATTCGACAAGGACATTGCGTATTTTGATAGCCTTCTGCTGAACGAGAGGTTTCGGTGAGCTTCCTTGTCCCTGGCATCAGCGTGGTTGGACCAGGACAGGCTATTGGTGATATTCACACTGAGGAACTTGAAGATTTGGTTTCCTGAAGCAGGTGAGGCTGAGGGGGACCTGAGTGAGGGTATACAAAATTATGAGGGTCATGGACAGGATATGTAGAAAGAACCTTTTCCCAATTATAGAGATGTCAAAAACTGGCAGACAGGTTTATGATAAATGGGAGGGGCTTTACAGGAGATCCAGAGATATTTGTCCACATTCAAGATGGTTGTAATCTAGAAAGTACCACCTGTGTCTCACAGCTTTTAAGAAATATCTAGCGGAGCATGTAAACCACCAGGTATAGAACAGTGTTGATAAATATAGGTGGTATCTGATGGACAGCATTGTCATGGTGGCCCAGGTAGCCTATTTCTGTGTTGTGGGACCTTATTACTCTATTGTTGCATAAAACCAACGTGACTCGCCAATGTTCTCAAAGAAGGATATTTACCATTTATATCTGCTCCTCCCCACGTATGATCCCAATGGGGTTACCTCGTTGTTCTCTCACAATCTGGGGCAATCAGAGAGACAATATGCTGTGAATAAATATCTCCTTCCCCATATGAAAAACAAGAGAAAATCTGCAAATGCTGGAAGTCCATGCAACAGACACAAAATGCTAGAGGAACTCAACTGGCCAGGCATCCCTGATGAAAGGTCTCAGCCCAAAACATCGATTATACTCTTTCCTTTCCCCATATGTACACCTTTAAGCATATGTTTACGAACTAATCCTTTATGAGTATTTACACTGTAACAAGCCATGGGATAATAGTTAAAACCCTGCCAGGCAGGACAGTCAAACAGAATTGCAGCCCGTGGGCAAATGTTTCTCCTTTTAAAATGAGACAATGAAATGGTAAGGTTTCAATGCAAGTTAAATCAGAGACCACAGCCATTCAACATCTTACTTGGTGGTGCTTTAGAATTTGTCAAATCTGTCAAGGATTTAAAGTGTTGCTCAGTGCCTCTGACATCGCTATTGAAGTTGGCAAAAATTGTTAAACTAAATAGAAATAAATAAATAGATTCAAACAATTAAAACAAAAATAATTGAAAATATTAAAACAAAATAAAAATAAATACAAAAATGTTATTTGCTCCTCTTTTCTGCTCAATTTGCAGGTGCTGCAGTGTTGGAGTCTGACCAGGCACAGAATTAAAGCATCTAGTAACCGCAGAGAAGTAGGTTTAGTCTGGTCCATCTGGAATTTGAGGATTCTCCTTGTGACCATGTGAATTTCCTCTGGGTCCTCCAATTTCTTTGGAAGTATGGGGTCAATAGGTTAATTGACCACCATAGGTTGGCAGAATGTGTGGGTGAGTGATAAAATATGAGAGGTGTTGAGGGGAATCTATGGAAAATAAAACTAAGATTTGTGTAAGATTAATATAAATGAATGATTGACAGTCAACATGGGCTTGATGGGCAGAAGGACTTGTTCCCATGCTACATGAAGGTAGATTATCTGGTCACAAGCAGGAAGCTTGCTGGCTGAATTCTCCATTCCCTTGGAAAATTACAAAGATATTGATGGTGCAAGGGGAAGCTGACTTCAACCAGCAAGGTCATTCCTCATGACAAGATACTTTCCTTAGTGGTGTAGTTTGCTGGGCGAATTTGCAGTCAGGCATCTGAGATAAATTGTCAGCCTTCTTTGTGTTTGTCCCTTAGGATATTTCTAACCCTCCTGAGATGACAGATCACATCATAGTTCAGTTCCTGCAACTAAAATTTTACCTGTTTCCTTTTCCAGAAGCATTGCCAGATCTGCTGAGTACTTTGAGCACTTCCTATTTTTACAGTAGATATATCCTCAGTTTAACATGTCCTCAGAACATTGCACCTCGATGAAGCAGCTCAGGCAGTCTCAGCCTTCTATATTCAGAGGCAGGGCTAGAACCCACGACCTTCTGATTTCAAAGTATGAGTGCTGCCGATGGATCTGAAGTTGGAACTTAAAAGCATAAAAGAAGAAAAATAAATGTCATTTCATCAATTTTGAATGGCTTGTCTGTCTGGGCCAACAAAAGTACTGTTGATTCATTTGTCTGGGCACTGATGTGTTCCAGAATGCTCAGTCTTGTGTGTAGTAGCTGTCCCCGGAGTTCAAAAGTCTGATACATTACAGAGCATCTGTTCTATTTCAACTCTTCCATTATTGAAAATGCCACATCTTTCTGCTTTTCAAACGAACTTTGACATGTCCCATTTGAACATTCACACATGAATTTCATTTTAATTGCAGTAACATCTTTGGCATTCAGCGAATACATGTTAGAAATGAGTTCCAAAGCATAGTAATGGAGATGGATTACTATCCAGAAGACCTGGATCTGGAAACACAAATTTCAAATTTCATGAAGATTCCTAAAAATCTAAATTCAAGAAACTAAATAAGCAAAACATACTCTAATGCAAAGCTTGTGTCTGTATTGGCAGCTCTCCAACTTTTTGAATAAATGCCAACAGGTTTGCTACTACCCATCCTTACTCAAGTGACTCATGACTCAACAGTATGATTGGTTCATAGCTGCTTTGTAAACTGATTGCCCAGTATGGCAACCAATCCAAGGAGTAAATTGGCATGCCTTGCAAGAAACTTTCACATCCTCCAGCTGACCAAAGATAGCCACACAGCACAGTTAATTTGTGTAAGGCAGCTGCATCCATGTTAGTTTTTGCATGAAACACAATCATCATTGCACAATTGAACAATCTCACTGGGTGATAACCTCTGGTTCCAGTTGCTTCAGGATATTTTGGACTTTCATTTACAAGCAGCAAACATGGACATCCAAGACTTCCTAGGGGCTAAAAGACATTTTATGGATATATTCACCATTTAGAGCAAAGTAGATTATGGTGCACTTTGCCTATGCTGCTAAATAGCATGGAGAGCTGATACAGGAAACATAGGTTGTTCCATTTGAATTGTGGGTTACCAGCCTTTAATAAAAAGGATTTTGCATCACTTTAAAATTGAATGGGCTTTTTGAAATAAATTTAATGATTTAGTTTTAAATGAAGTTTATTTCTTAATATTATTACAATTCCAATCCATTTCAGATTCTTTCCATTTATCAGAAATACTTAAAGCCAAAAGAAGGCCATCCTATTTTCTCAAATGAAGTCAGTCATAATAAATCAGGAGCAAGACTGGTTGCAGTAAGTGTTAATCTTACCTGTTCATTGAAAGTCACTCCGCCATGCAAGCTAGGGATTGATGCATTTAAAGAATAGTGCAAACCTTCCTTGGCTGCTGTTTGGCACCAAGGTACTGGCTGATGACATCATGGCACCAATGGAGTACAAATTTATCATGCTGAAAGCACCTGATCTCTTGCTACAGGGGCTCACCGATGTACTGGATGTCACAAGTTGTGCTGCGAGAACAGTGGAAGTATGTTGCAGTGAGAAGGAGCCTGATTGTACACTTTAAATAAGTATCTGTAACTGAATGTAGCTTGAAGTATTTTATGGATGTTTAGTGCCTGTCTTGTTCTGTGAATAAATAGTTAACTTCCCTTCCAGTTGTGAGTATTTTTGGTCCCCACTCACTGAATTGGCAAACCTGGTTTCATGTAATTAGTGCAGTAAGCAGGACTTGGTGATTCAACAGAAATGAGTATGTTTAAAAGCACGAATAAGAGAGAGACCTGCCCCTCACTTCTCTCCCTGCATGTGAGGAATACTGTGTTCCAGGGTGGACTGACTACAGTGTAGGATTTGGAAAACTCACTAACCTATCAGCAGGCCATGGTATGCTAGTAAACTAGCCAGACAAGCTGGACTAAATGGGGTGAAATGGGACACTGCATCACGTCTCTACTTAATGAAGTAGGGCTTCCTCGAGAGAAAGGGAACCAGAGGGGTGCTTTCTGGCTGCTGGCAATTTTAGCAAAACAGCAGTACATGACAATCTCACAGAAAGGAAAAGTGATTTAAAAAAAATGAATTGCAAGTGCTAAACCAGCAGTGTGTTACCATGGGGGTGGGGGTCGGATGCTGCCTGGTTAGCCTGGTCTCAGGCTAAAGGGTTAGAGGGTAGGAGTGCAGGGACAGCCTGTCAGCCCACAAAGGTAGAGCAGTTAGAGACTGTACACAGGCCTAATAGAGACCAGACCAGAGAATACATGATAGGTGTTATTACAGGGTGAATAGAGGATGTTGTGTACTTAGATTTTCGAGGGTGTTTGACAAGGTTCCACGCATGAGGACGTTTAACAAGCTAGGAGCACGTGGTGTTACAGAAAAGCTACTAGCATGGATGAAGGATTCGGCCCGAAACGTTGTAACTACCTCCTCCCATAGATGCTGTCTGGCCGACTGAGTTCTGCCAGAATTTTGTGTTTTTATTTATTTCCAGCATCTGCAGATTCACTCATGTTAGCATGGATGAAGTATTGGCAGATTGGCAGGTAGCAAACAGTGGGAATAAAGGGAGCCTTTTATAGTTGTCTATGGGTGACAAGTGGTGCTCCACAGCAGTCTGTGTTGGAATTGCTTCTTTTTACATTAAATGTCAATGAGTTGATGGCTTTGTGGCCAAGTTTGTGGACAATATAAAGATAGGTCATGGGTTACATAGTTTTGACAAAGTAGAGATGCTACAGAAGGACTTAGACATATTAGAAACATAGAAAACCTACAGGGCAATACAGGCCCTTCGGCCCACTAAGTTGTGCTGAACATGTCCCTACCTTAGAAATTACTAGGCTTACCCACAGCTCTCTCTTTTTCTAAGCTTCATGTACCTATCCAAAAGTCTCTTAAAAGACCCTATTGTATCCGCCTCCACCACCGTTTCCAGTAGCCCATTCCATGCACTCACCACGCTCTGAGTAAAAAAACCTTTTCCCTGACATCTCCTCTGTACCTATTCCCCAGCACATTAAACTTGTGTCCTCTTGTGGCAACCATTTCAGCCCTGTGGAAAAGCTTCTGACTATCCACACAATCTATGTCTCTCATCATCTTATACACCTCTATCAGATCACCCTCTGTCGCTTCAAGGACAAAAGGTCGAGTTCACTCAACCTATTCTCATAAGGCATGCTCTCCAATCCAGGCAACATCCTTGTAAATCTCCTCTGTACCCTTTCCATGGCTTCCACATCCTTCCTGTAGTGAGGTGACCAGAAATGAGCACAGTACTCCAAGTGGGGTCTGATCAGGGTCCTATATAGATGCGGCATTACCTCTCGACTCCTAAATTCAATTAAATGATTGATGAAGGCCAATACACCTTATGCCTTCTTAACCACAGAGTCAACCTGAGCAGCTGCTTTGAGCATTCAATGTACTCGGACCCCAAGATCCCTCTGATCCTCCGCACTGCTAGGAGTCTTACCTTTAATACTATATTCAGCCATCATATTTGACCTACTAAAATGATCCCCTTCATACTTATCGGTGTTGAACTCCATCCGCCACTTCTCAGCCCAGTTTTGCATCCTATCATTGTCCCACTGTAACCTCTGACAGCCCTCCACATTATCCACAACACCTCCAACCTTTGTGTCATCAGCAAACTTGCTAACCCATCCCTCCACTTCCTTATCCAGGTCATTTATAAAAATCACAAAGAGTAAGGGTCCCAGAACAGATCCCTGAGGCACAGCACTGGTCACCGACCTTCATGCAGAATATGACCCAACTACAATCACTCTTTGCCTTCTGTGGGCAAGCCAGTTCTGGATCCACAAAGCAATGTTCCCTTGGATCCCATTCTTCCTTACTTTCTCAATAAGCCTTGCATGAGGTACCTTATCAAATGCCTTGATGAAATCCATATACGCTACATCTACTGCTTTTCCTTCATCAGTGTGTTTAGTCACACCCTCAAAAAATTCAAAAATTCAATCAGGCTCATAAGGCGTGACCTGCCCTTGACAAAGCCATGCTGACTATTCCTAATCATATTATGCCTCTCCAAATGTTCATAAATCCTGCTTCTCAGGATCTTCTCCATCAACTTACCAACTACTGAGGTAAGACTCACCGTTCTATAATTTCCTGGGCTATCTCTACTCTCTTTCTTGAATAAAGGAAAAACATCCACAACCCTCCAATCCTCCGGAACCTTTCCCACCCCCATTGATGATGCAAATATCATTGCCAGAGCCTCCTCCCTTGCCTTCCACAGTAGTCTGGGGTACATCTCAACCGGTCCCAGTGACTTATCCGACTTGATGCTTTCCAAAAGCTCCAGCACATCCTCTGTCTTAATATTTACATACTCCGGCTTTTCAGTCCACTGCAAGTCATCACTACAATCATGAAGATCCTTTTCCATAGTGAATACTGAAGTGAAGTATTCATTAAGTACCTCTGCTATTTCCTCCAGTTCCATACACACTTTTCCACTGTCACACTTGATAGGTCCTATTCCTTCAAGTCTTATCCTCTTGATCTTCACATACTTGTAGCATGCATTGCGGTTTTCCTTAATTCTGCCTTCTCATGGCCCCTTCTGGCTTTCCTAATTTCCTTCTTAAGCTCCTTCCTGTTAGCCTTATAATCTTCTAGATTATTACTGAGCGCTCTAAACCTTTTGCAAGCTTTTCTTTTCTTCTTGTCTTGATTTATTACAGCCTTTATACACCACGGTTCCTGTACCATACTATAACTTCCCTGTATCATTGGACCATACCTATGCAGAACTCCACACAAATGTCCCCTGAACGTTTGCCACATTTCTTCTGTACTTTTTACTGAGAACATCTATTTCCAATTTAAGCTTCCAATTTCCTGGCTGATAGCCTCATAATTCCCCTTACTCCAATTAAATGCTTTTCTAACTTGTCTGTTCCTATCTCTCTCCAATGCTATTGCAAAGGAGATAGAATTATGATCACTATCTCCAAAATGCTCTCCCACTGAGAGATCTGATACCTGACCGGGAGAATGGGCAAAGAATTTGCAGATGAAATGCAGTGTGAGGAAGTGTATGGTCATGGTAAAAGAAATAAGAGGGTAGGCTATTTTCTAAATAGAGAGAACATTCTAAAATCTGAAGTACAATGGAACTTGGGTGTGCTTGTGCAGGATTCTTTAAAGGTTAATTTACAGTTGAGTCCATGGTGAGGAAGGCAAATGTGGTGTTTGCGTTTATTTTGAGAGGATTAGAATATAAAAGCAGTGATGTAATATTATGGCTTTATAACACCCTGGTGAGGCTTCACTTGGAGTATTGTGAGTACGTCTGGGCTCCTTATCTAAGAAAGGATGGGCTGACAGTGGAGAGGGTTCAAAGGAGGTTCATGAAAACAATTATGGGATTGAACTGCTTGTCATATGAAAAATATTTGATGGCTCTGGGCCTCTACTAATTGGAATTCAGAAAAATGAGTGGTAACCTCATTGAAACCTATTGAAAGTTGAAAGGCCTTGATAGACTGGATTTGGAGAAGATGTTTCCTCTGATGTGAGAGTAGGAGACCAGAGGAGACAGCCTCAGAATAGAGGGGTGTCCTTTTAGAACAGAGATGAAGAGTAATTTCTTTTAGCAGAGAGTGGTGAATCTGTGGAATTCATTGTCACAGGCAAATTTGGAGGCTAGGTCATTGGGTGTAGTTAAGACAGAGGTTGGTAGATTCTTGATTAGTCAGGGCACGAAGGGATACAGGGAGAAGGCAGGAGATTGGGGCTGAGAGGGAAAATAGATCAGCCATGATGAAATGTCGGAATAGACTTGATAGACCAAATGGCCTAATCCTGCTCTTATATCTTATGATTTTATGGTCTTATGGGATAGTCTTTCTAAATATCCAGTGGCTAACCAGCAGGGAGTGAGTGTGTGTCGCTCTACATTATAGAATTGCAAAGTGGTAGATGCTAATGATGATGATAATGGTCAGTGCGAGATCCTATAAAACATTCCTATGGACACCATAAAATCAGAAGTTCAAAGCAAATTGATCATCAAATTACATATATGTCACTGTATACAACCCTGAGATTTATTTTCTTGTGGGCATATTCAATAAATCTACAGAATAATAACCATAACAAAATCAATGAAAGACCAGATCAACATAGGAGTTCAATCAGTGTGCAAAAGCAACAAGCTGTGCTAATACAAAAATAAATAAATAAGCAATAAATATTGAGAACATGAGATGAAGTCTCTTTGAAAGTAAGTTCATAGGTTGGGGGAACATTTCAATGATGGGTCAAGTGAAGTTGAATGAAGTTATCCTCTTTGGTTGAGGGGTAGTAACTGTTCCTGAACCTGCTGCTGTGACTCCTGTACCTTCTTCCTGATGGCAGCAGTGAGGAGAGAACACGTCCTGGGTGATAGAGTTATCTGATGATAGATGCTGCTTTCTTACGACAACACTCCATATAGATGTGATCAATGATGGGGAGGGCTTTACCTGTGATGGACTGGGCTGTATCTACTAATTTTGTTGGATTTTCTATAAAAGGACGTTGCTGTTTCCATACCAAACTGTGATGTAGCCAGTCAACATACTCTAACCTACACATCTATAGAAATTTGTCAAAGTTTTAGATGCTGTGTCAAATCTTTGCAATCTCTTAAGGTAGTAGAACCATGCCACACTAATACTTGACACTCTTGGATCTTCATGAGGGTGCCATCCCACACTGCAGAATGGGTGTTGCTGATGCCCTATAACAAGGAACAGCATTATTGGAGGAGCTCGTCCGGCTTCTACAGCTTTGGTATTCAATTTTCAGCGAAGGTGGGAGGTTGAAGTCCATTCCAGCCAACCCCACCCCATCATATAGGAATGGCCTTAAAAAATGCAAGTCTCTGTAACCCTTGGCAGTGCAAGTGTTTTAAGGGTTGGTACTTCCCACTTAATATTTGTCTGGTTTCAAGATCCCAACTCTGAGAGCAATCTTTCTGCCACCAGGGTAGGAATATTGGTGAAAGCTGTGTGATGAGCACAGGTCCCTATAGTCAGTGCAACTCAGTGAGTGTGAGCAGGAGCAGAATCCTGGGATGACTGTGTCAATGTTGAATGGTACTATGAAGGTGGGCATTCTCTGGACACTAAGTGGTACATGCATAAACTGGATAATCAGCTCCCAATCCTACCCTTGGCTCCTTATGGTAGGTACAGTTTCTGCTATCTGAGGTATGTGGTACCATACATACACTACCATAACAATTTGGACGAGCATCCTGCCCATGAGAGCTGGTGCAGTACGAAGCATATCACAGGGCCAGATACATTCTGGATGATGGACATTCCTCATATGCTGTGGCCGGTCTATCGTGGTCTCTGTGAAGGAGATCATCGTGGCACTCGAGCAAGCAGAGGATACACTGACCAGAGTGTTGGTTGAGATGAAGGCTTTTTGGATGGTGGCCTTGAAAAATCAGGTGGCTTTAGACTACCTGTTCGTGTAGAAAGCTGGCACCTGTGCTGCGACTGGTCAGGAGCACTGCACCTACATGCCCAATGAGTCTGGGTACATTCCTCATCTAGTTGGTCATGTCCAGCAGTTAGCAAGTAAGATCTGGAAAGTGGAGGGCCAGCTCCACTTACCCAGACAGAGGGGTGTTGGGGGCCTTTTGGTGTGTTGGGAGGTTGGTGAACTTCTGTAATACACAGGGTAGCGACTAGTGGGCTGGTAATTTCACATATCATAGTATTGTTATGTTTTGTGTGTAGTGTAATGGGGCATCCATGGGTTTGTACTAATCTGCGGTCAAGTGTCACAGTGTTGCATCTTTTAAGGGGTGGGATGTTGCAATAAGTGTCAATTTTACCTGTTCATCGAAAGGTGCATACCTGTACTAGCTAGTAATTGGCCAGTTTAAGCTTTGCAGCCCTTTCACTGGCTGCCATTTGGCATCACGGCATTGGTAGAATGTAAATCTGGCATGCTCAAAGCACCAAGTCTCCTGCTAATCGATGGACTGAGAGTTGTGACTATTGCTATAGGAACAGTGAAAGTATGCTGCAGTGAGTGAGGTCCGAGTGCACACTTCTACCGGGTGTAACTTGAAGGATTTACTGAATGTTTAGTGTTTGTATTGTGCCATTAATAGTTAACTTACTTACCAGTATTACCTCATATTGACTGGCACCTCGTGAGTGCAAGGGGGATAGATGGGACTGAATTTGTCAGGTGTGTTCAAGAAGGATTCCTGACACAGTATGTGGACCGGCTGACGAGAGGAGAGGCTATACTGGATCTAGTTCTGGGTAATGAACCTGGTCAGGTGACAGGACTCTTGATGGGGGAGCATTTTGGCGAGAGTGACCACAACTCCCTTAGCTTCAGCATAGCTATGGAAAGAGATAAAATCAGACAAAATGGTAAAGTGCTTAACTGGGGAAGGACTAACTTTGAAGGGATGAGGCAGGAGCTAGTGAGAGTAAATTGGAAACAGATGTTCAAAGGGGAAAGCACAGAAGTAATGTGGGAGAAGTTTAGGGACCACTTGAGCTGGGTTCCGGATAGGTTTGTCCCACTGAGGCAAGGAAAAAATGGTAGGAAAAGTGAACCGTGGCTGACGAAACATGAGAGGCAACTCGTCAAGAGGAAAAAGGAAGCATATGTTAGATATAAGAAGCAGGAAGTGGGAGGGGCTTATAAGAAATATAGAGTAGCCAGGAAGGAGCTAAAGAAAGGACAGGAGAGCTCAAAGGGGGCATGAGAAGGCCTTGGCATGTAGAATTAAGGAGAACCCCAAGGCGTTCTATATGTATGTGAAGAATAGGAGGATGACAAGAACGAAGGTGGGACCGCTAAAGGATAAAGAGTGCAACATGTGCCTGGAGGCGGAGGAGGTTGGGGAGGTCCTAAATGAATACTTTGCTTCAGTATTCACAAGTGAAAAGGATCTTGATCAGGATGAGGTCGAAGTAGAGCAGGCCTGTGTGCTGGACAATGTAGAGATTAAGGAAGAAGAAGTGCTGGATCTCCTTAAAAACATTAAGATTGACCCAGGGCTGGATATGATACACCCCAGGTTGTTGTGGGAATTGAGAGAAGAGATCGCAGGAGTATTAGCTATGATCTTTGAATCTTCTTTGGCTGCAGGGTAAGTGCCGGAGGACTGGAGAATGGCAAATGTAGTTCCCTTGTTTAAAAAAGGTAATAGGGAGAAACCTGGGAACTATAGACCGGTGAGTCTTATGTCGGTGGTCTGCAAACTACTGGAAAGGATTCTTAAGGATAGGATGTACGAGCATTTGGAGAAGTACAGTCTACGTGGCTTTGTGAAGGGAAAATCGTGCCTCACAAGCCTGATTGAGTTTTTTGAAGAGGTAACAAAAGAAATTGATGAGGGTGGGGCAGTGGATGTGGTCTACATGGACCTTAGCAAAGCATTTGACAAGGTCCCTCATGAAAGACTCATTCAGAAAGTCATGAGGCATGGGATAAGTGGAACCTTGACTGTTTGGATAAAAAATTGGCTTAAAGGAAGAAAGCAGAGGGTAGTTGTGGAAGAAAAGTATTCTGCCTGGAGGTCGGTGACTAGTGGAGTGCCGCAGGGATCTGTCCTAGGACCCCTGCTATTTGTGATTTTTATAAATGACCTGGATATAGAGGCAGAAGGATGGGTGAGTAAATCTGCGGATGACATGAAGATCGAAAGAATTGTGGATGGAGCTGTAGGTGGTCGAAGGTTACAAGGGGATATAGACAGGCTGCAGAGTTGGGCAGAAAATAGCAGGTGGAGTTCAATCCAGACAAGTGTGAGGTGATGCATTTGGAAGGACAAACCAGAAGACTGAGTACAGGATTAATGGTCAGTTACTTAAGAGAGTGGATAAACAAAGGGACCCTGGGGTTCAAATCCATACATCCCTCAAGGTCACTGTACAGGTTGATAGGGTAGTTCAGAAGGCCTATGGGTTTCTAGGCTTCATTAACAGGGGGATTGAGTTCAAGAGTAGAGAGGTCATGTTGCAACTCTACAAATCTCTGGTGAGACTACACTTGGAGTATTGTATTCAATTCTGGTCACCTCCTTATAGAAAGGATGTGGAAGCTACAGAGTGGGTGCAGAGGAGATTTACTAGGATGTTCCCTGGATTGGAGAACAAGTCATACGAAGCAAGGTTAGCAGAGCTGGGACTTTTCTCTTTGGAGCGTAGAAGAATGAGCGGGGACTTGATAGAGGTCTACAAGATTATGAGAGGCATAGATAGGGTGGATAGTCAGTACCTGTTTCCCAGGGCACCAATGGCAAACACCAGAGGGCATATGTACAAAATTAAGGGAGGGAAGTTTAGGGGAGACATCAGGGTTAAGTTTTTTACACAGAGAGTTGTGAATGACTTAGCAGGGATGGTGGTGGAGGCTAAAACATTAGGGGTATTTAAAAGCCTCTTGGACAGGCACATGAATGAAAGAAAAATGGATAGTGTGGGTTTAGTAGATTTTTTTTAATGATTATATGGGTCGGCACAATATGGAAGGCTGAAGGGCCTGTACTGTGCCGCAGTGTTCTCTGGTTCTAGTGGGTACCTTCAGTCCCCACTCACTGAAGCCCAAACCTGATTTCATACAGCAGAACCTCACTATGCTGCAGAAATCTGAACTCCAGAGAATCTCCGATGCTGACTATCTCTCAGCGAGACCGATCAAGTATATAATGAGAATTCGTCTTCCTACAGGAATTATTGTGAAATCAACTGCTCTGTTCAAGCAAGCTACTCTATGTGGCTATTTTATTTAGGGAAGTTCATCAGACTGTTCATTCGTCCAGATTCGGAGAAGCACAGAGTGGGTGAGGGGTGAACAGTTCCTGTGGGCAGTCCACATACAACATTATTTGTTCCAATGACAGCATTCAATGCATTGAGGTGGAAGCAAGATAAAACTGACCAGGATGAAATCAGGGCCCTTCATCCTGATGAGATTATTGGCCGGATTTTGTATAGTCAGTGGAATCTTATCCATGGGGTCCTGTCGAATGCTTGACAATCCACAGTTGAAGCATCAAATTGCGAGTTCTTGGGGCTACACTGATGCAGCAATGGTAGCTGGAGTAAGAACAGATATGGAGGCGGCTGAAGCTGAGAGCTTGCAGCTGTGCTGAATGAGCAGGTATTTCCCACACCAGCTAATACCATCACTGCGGAAATGCAGCTGCGTGCTGCTGAAAGAAACACTGAGGCTTATCGTTGATGAGAGAAGTATTCCCTTTGGACTCAGCAGTTCAAAGCCTTTCAACTGTTGTTGATGTTTCCGGCAAAGTGATGCGGGTGATGCCAACTGAGTCACTTGCTAATAATTTAAAAGCATGCTACTGTCAGGGAAGAAAGCTGATACCATATGAATATTCAAAACAGAAAATAAATCAATACAAGGAAAATACAGGTCCTTTAGCCTGGTTTTGTATGTAATTAGGTTGTGGGAAAGATTTACTACGGACCTTCCGCATGTACACAAAGATTTCTTCTGATATTGACAGCAATCCCACTGGGAAAGATTAAACAACAACATACACAAAATGCTGGTAGAACACAGCAGATCAGGCAGCATCTCTAGGGAAAGATTAAATCAAACAGTATAAGGAGGATTACAAAATACTGGAGGAACTCATCAGATCAAGTAGCATCGGTGGAAATGAATAAACAGTTGATGGTTCAGGGTGCAACCCTTCATCAGGACTGGAAAGGAAGGGGGGAAATGCCAGAATAATGCCAGGGAGAGGAAGGAGGACAAGTTAGAAGGTGATAGGAGAAACTAAGTGGGAAGAGGATGGGGGATGAAGTATGAACCTGGGAGGTGATAGGAGGAAAAGTTAAAAGGCTGTAGAAGAAGGGATCTGATAGAGGTGAAGACTGGCTCATGTGAGAAAGGGAAAGATGATGGGCAATAGGAGGAGATAAGACACAGGTGAGGAGAAAAGGTAAGAGGCCAAAGTGTGGACCAGAAGAAGAGGGAAGAGGAAGGGTGGTAAATGATTACCAGAAGAAGGGCATTGCAAGGTTGTAAATAAAGCCCAGTCTTTTACAAAATCCAGCCTGCCTTCTGTGCACTCTGCATGTACTTCTCACTGCCTCAGGAGAGCAGCCAGCATAATCAAAGGTTCCTCCTAGCCTGGACATTCTAATTTTTTCCCCTCCCATTGTGCAGAAAATACAAAATTTGAGAATGCATACCACCAGGCTCAAGAAAAGCTTCTATCCTGCTGTTATCAGACTCTTGAATGGACGTCTTATATGTTAAAATTAACTCTTGATCTTTCGATCTACACCTTCATGGTTCTTTCACTAATCTGTCTACTTGTCTTGCACTTTCTCTGTAACTGTAATACTATTTCTGCTTTCTGTGGCTTGAAGTAGGGGTGTATGGGGTATCCAAGGAAGGGTAGCACTTTGGTGAGGGGACTGGCTGTGTCCATTCTGGGTCAGTTCATTTATCTTTTGTCCCCCCAAGACACTCAGCTCTTACCTCTGGCTCCAAGTAGTAGCAGTTTGCATGCAACAGTGGCCACACCCCAGAACACCACTTTGACAGGCGGGCTAAAGTAGGTGAGGGCAGCTGGCGGCCTCATACCCCAGTGAGATAGAAGCATGCTTGTCCCAGCATGCAAAGTCAGCTCCAGTGGACAGGGTGGATGAGATCTACATTGAGATCCAACAGCCAGGAAGGCAGTACTGTAACACTCTGTGTGGAGCGAAGGGCATGACAACACAGAGAAGATATCATGGTCATCCACTGCAACCAAGGAGGAGCCCAGTTTGTGATGCTTGTTCATACCATTGCACTCACAGTCCTGAGGTCAAGAGAGTGGAACTGCCTCAAATTGCAATAGCTTTTCCACTTTAAAAACAGGTTTCCTGTCATCATTGACATGCTGAACAATCACTAAACCAAATTATATATGTAAAAAACACATACAAACAAGCTAGATGAACTCAGCAGGTCGGGCAACATCAGTTGAAATGAGCAGTCAATGTTTCGGGCCGAGACCCTTCGTGACTGCATGCTGGTTTTAAACCAGATTATAATAGAAGTCTATTGTGAGGGAATAACACTGGATTTCATAAAAGGTAGATTTATGTGTTTCTATACACATGAAAACATGTGGCAAAATTGTGCTATGATATGATGTGAAAGACTCATAGTACTCAGCTAAATAATAAATAGTACTTTAAGCTGACAGAATTAGTCAAGTACCGGGGGTATTTCCAGGGCATTTCATTAGAAAAGAAAAGTAGACCTAGAAATACTGACACATTTGAATGAATGGATATAGTATAGGTGATAAAGACTGTTCTGATTATGCAAATTTATAGTTACATCAATAGGATTGAAACGCTGGGTCCTCGACCTCCCAACGCTGGATATGTTACTAGCAAGTTGTGAGGATGTAGATGGTGTGAGGGATATCCACTGTCCAAGGTAAGGTGTGGCTTTTTGCCAAGATCAGCTTTCTAACACTAGCAGCTGATACTTCTAGAGATGAAAGGGCTGTTTTTGACTGGGTTAGATTTCTAACCAATATTCCTTATTTAACTTGTCATAAATTGGAGCCAATCTTTCACTCTTAATGTAACTTGGAAGCAGTAATTCATTGGAAGTTGAAAGGACAGCTTTGCAAACAAACTACTGCATCTCTACAGAGCACAGAATGCTGGCTCACAAGAGGGCCAGCTGGAAGCTGACTTCTCAAGAGATGCAGATATGACAATGTTGTTTGGGCATATTCTGGAGATGTGCAATATATAGTAAATATAGCAATGGAGAAATAGCAAATATTAACCAACTGCAATCAGCCTTCAGAGATGAATATGGATTGTAGATTGTATTTAAAATGCAGCTCAGACAATGGTCTTCCTGGAGCTGCTCTCTGGAGTAAATTGCAGACTAGAAAGCATCCAATTGATCTGAGATGCCTGCATATGCATGAATGTAATCAGCATCCCATTGCATGAATACAACTCAGAGATCAGAGTAATTAAGTCTCATTTTGGGTGTGTTGATGGGAAGACCCAGGATTTGAAAAATTACATGAAAATCAAACAAAGCATAATGAATGTATTGTAACTACACTTAAAGCCTGCTTAACACTAAGGAAGTGTTCCTCAGGGGTGGAGCGCTATGTAAATCAATGCTATGTAGGTTCATTTTAATATTACATAAATGGACATGTGTGCCTGATAAAAAAAATCAAACCTGAAATATATGATATATTATTTTATGTATATATATAGAAATTCATGGACTACCAAACATGCAAATAGGCCTAACCTGTACATGCGTGAAGCAGCAACACATCGCAGCAGTGGAGAGAAGTAGGCACAGTTTTAAGGTGTTGGAAGCAGGTACAGAGGAGATGTCAGGGGTAAGTTTTTTATGCAGAAGAGCGGTGAGTGTGTTGAATGGGCTGCCGGCGACAGTGGTGGAGGCAGATACGGTAGGGTCTTTTAAGACACTCCTGGATAGGTACATGGAGCTTAGGAAAATAGAGGGCTATGGGTAACCCTAGGTAATTTCTAAGGTAAGGGCATGTTCGGCACAGCTTTGTGAGTCAAATGGCCTGTACTGTTCTGTAGGTTTTTCTATGTTTTTATTTCTATGTTAGTAGGCTTTGAGATTTAACTGTTTTTCCTTAAGTTTCCTCACATGAACCAGTTCTTGGTAGCAGGAAATCATGTTGAGAACACCTCTCGTTGCCTTATTGCTTCACTCCCGGTCAGGGTCATTATTGAAGAACTGGTCCATGATTTGCCTGATCATGGTGATGTTGGTGTTGAGGAATTTTGTTGTGAGATTTCTTGCTGGTGTTTCCTCTTTTCCATCCTTTTTCACCTCAGATGGTTGAAGAAGTTTGATGTGGGCCCCCAAATTCTAAGAAATTTCTATAGGGGCACAATTGAGAGCATCCTGACTGGTTGTATTACTGCCTGCTAAGGAAACTGTACTTCCCTCAATCACAGGATTCTGCAGAGAGTGGTACAGACAGCCCAGCGCATCTGTAAATGTGAACTTCCCACTATTCAAGACATTTACAAAGACAGGTGTGTAAAAAAAGTGCCCAAAGGATCATTGGGGGCCTGAGTCACCCCAAGCACAAACCATTCCAGCTGCTACAATCTGGGAAACTGTACCGCAGCATTAAAGCCAGGACCAACAGTCTCTGGAACAGCTTCTTCCACCAAGCCATCAGGCTGCTCCCAACCACGCCAGCTACAGGGATTTAGATGCTCTAACTAAGGAATATGGGTAGCTGGTGCAGGATGGTACCGCTAATTGGCAATCATGTTTTGGGCACTAAGATTTGAGTATTTAAGGAGGATCTGAACTGAGGTTCAGAGCTGAATTGTGAGCCTAATAGTGATTTTATCTCATGTTTGTTTTGTGCTCAGTGCTTGATCTGTTAGATACCATGTACACAACCTCCAGGTAGCCATTAGTGAACGTTCACAAGAAGGAAGCCTGAGTTACTTGGGAGAGCCAGTAGGTTGCTTTGTGGAGCCAGTACGTCTTCCAACCCCATTTGATGTTGACCAAGTTCTTGCTAATGCTTCCTCATTCAATGCTCATTAGTGTTCAAACTCCAGCCATCCCAATCCCATTCAGAGTGTGGATAGGTGGCTTTCATGATCTCTCTTCCGATGGAAAAGCCCTGGCCTGAGCCACCATGCATTGGGAATGAAGGTTGGAGGTTTGCTCAGATTCAGACGAATTCATAGCCACCATGAGGATGTTGCTCCACAGCGCTGCTGAAGCCAGCTGAGACTCATACCATCTGATGAATATTTCACAGGGTGGTCAGTCAGTGGCCGACTACGCTATCAAGTTTCAAAACTTGGCCCGAGAGATTGGCTGGGACAGGAAGGCCTTAACCGTTCTACCCCACCACAGATTCTGAGACTAACTGAAGGATGCCCTCACCTTGGGAGGGCCAGTGGAGGTCTGAAAGATTCTGATTGAACAATCCATTTGTCTCAAGAATCCTCTGGCAGAGTGTAAGTGAGACCACAGCAAGAGGTCGAAGAGGGCTAGCCTGAGTCCAGTCTCCACACATCGTAACTTCATCCCCCGATCTTAGACCATGTCCAGCCTGTCTCCTGCTCTGGATCCTGTTGAGCCCATGGAAAGAAATGTTATACAATTGGATTTCCCTTCCATGGTATAATATCCTTTCACTAGATCATGTGTGGGTTCTGCCTTAAGAAGACAGGAGATGGAATTATACTGATAAGGGAGCTGGATAAAATATTTCTGCAAAGCAATTGGTCAATTAATTGTTAATTTTATCACAGGATTTAACAACCAAGTTTTTCTGTCCTCACACGTGGGTGAGAATGAGAAATATTGGAAATGTACTGAATCTGTTAAGTTTAATGTCAGTGTTTTCCTTCCATTAGTACGGGGGTTTCCTCATAAGCCATTTATGGATTACCTGATGATGAAAGAGCACTTGAGCTAGCACCTTGTACTTTCCTTCACATTTGCTTGGCAGAGATTATTTGAACTAGAGAACTGGAGGATAACAACAGAATCAGGTAATGTTCATTTATTGTTTAAAAACACAACAAAATGTTTGCAAGTTAATGCAAATGACGTGGCAATAAAATCATATCAATTAAACAAAGAAAGAGATTACATATTTAGTGCTTTTTAACACTGAGATTCTGACAATGAGACTTTGATAACTAACAACAACTGCAAGGCACCACATCACAACTTCAGACAAAGTAAATCTCAGAATGTACAAAAATAAACTATTCAATTAGTATCACAAAAATAGTCATTGAAACAAAAGTACTCTGGTTTTACGGGTCACCAAGGGAGAGGTGCCAACCTTCAGATGTGTCAATGGGCCAAAGGCTTGTTTCGATCTTCGTTGAGTCTATGATTCTATTTGGGAGGTGGGGGAGCGTTGACAGGAAGTGGAAGGAGGAGCAAGGGGAGCGAGGTTTTAGAGAGGAGGAGGAAGAGACTTTGAGGTAGGGATGGGAATAAGATGTGTATGAGTATGTGTATGAGAAAAGGGGGCCAAGAAAGAATCTGAATGCATTTCATGTGGCATAGTGGCACAGCAAGTAGAGCTGTTGTCTCACAGCTCCTGAGAATCAGGTTCACTCCTGACCTAGGTTGCTATCTGAATGAAGTTTGCACATTTTAACTGTGATCACATTGTCTTCATTCAGGGTCTCCATTTCCTCCCACAGTTGAAACAATCACAGATTGTTAGGCTAAATGCCTATTGTAACTTGTGCCTAGAATTTGGAGACAGTTAATGGGAATGTGCAGAAATTAACATATTCAGAAAGAGTATGCAACACTTGATCTGCAATTAGTAAATGAGACAGGGCAGGTGACAGGGATTTGTGTATGGGAGCACTTGGCATCTGGTAATCACAAAGCTATTAGTTTAAAAGTAAACACGCAAAAAGGTAGGTCTGCTCCATGGATAGAGATTCCAAATTGGAGAAAGGTCAATTTTGATGCTATCCAAAAATATCTGGCAGGTGTGGATTCAGACAGGCTGTCTTCTGGCAAAGGTGTACTTGGTAAATGGGACGTCTTCAAGTTGACATTTTGAGAGTACAAAGGGTGCATGTGTCTGTCAGAATAAATGGTAAAGATAACAGGTGAAGGAAACCTTGGTTTTCAAAAGCTACCGAGGCCCTAGGTAGAAACAAATGGCATCTTATGGAGAATATGAAATACAAGAAAACACTTAAGAAAGAAAAGAAGACATGAGATTGCCCTAGCAGACAAGGTGAAGAAACACATGCTAAGTGATTCTACTGATATGTTAAGAAGAAAATAATAGCAAAAGACAAAATTGGTCCTCTGGAGGATCAGAATGGTAATTCATGTGTGGAATCAAAAGAGACAGAGGAGATCGTAAATGAATTTTTGCACCTGTATTTACTCAAGAGACAGACACAGAGTATGTAGAATTGAGGCAAAGCTGAAGCAACTTCATGGACCCTATACAGATTACAGAGGAGGAGGTGTTTGCTGTCCTGAAGCAGATTAGGGTGGATAAATCCCCAGGATCTGAACAAGTGTTCCTCAGACACTGTGGTAGGCAAGTGCAGAAATTTCTGGGGCCTTAGCTGAGATATTTCAATCATCCTTAGACAGGTGAAGTACCAGCATACTGGAGGATAGCCAATGTTGTTCTATTGTTTATGAAAGGCTCTAAAAATAAAACAGGAAATTATTGGCCAATGAGCCTGATAATTGTGATGGGAACATTATTGGAAGGTATTCTAAGGGATCAGATATATGAGTATTTGGATAGACATGGACTGATGATGGGTAGTCAGCATGGCTTTGTGCATGGTAGGTAATTCATGTCTAACCAATCTTAAAGAGCTTTTTGAGGAAGTTATCAGGAAAGTTGATAAAGGCAAGGCAGTGAAGTTGTCTACATTGACTTTAGTAGGCCCTTTGACAAGGGAGATTGGTCAGGAATGTTCATTCACTTGGCATTCAACATGAGGTAGTAAATTGGATTCGACATTGGCTTTGTGGAAGCAGCCAGAGAGTGGTCGTAGATGGTTGCCTTTCTGACTGGAGGTCTGTGACTAGTGGAGTACTGCAGGCACTGGTGCTGGGTCCATTGTTGTTTGACATCTATATTAATGATCTGGATGATAATGTGGTTAACTGGTTCAGCAAATTTGTGATGACAACAAGATTGGAGGTGTGGTGGACGATGAGAAAGACTATTATGGCTCGCAGCGAGATTTGAACTAGCTGGAATAATGATCTGAGCAATGGTTGGTGGATTTTAATGCAGACAAGTATGAGGTGTTGCACTTCAGTAGGACTAAACAGGATAGGTCTTATACGGTGAGGGCACTGATAAGTGCAGTGGAACATATTAATCTGGAAATACAGGTCCATAATTCATTGAAAGTAGTGTCACAGGTTTGTAGGGTGGTAAGGAAAGCTTTAGGTGCACTGGCCTACCTTGCTCAAAGTATTAATTACAGGAGATGGGATGTTACGTTGAAATTGTATAAAACATTGGTGAGGCTTAATTTGGAGCATTGTGTGCAGTTTTGGTCACCTAGCTACAGGAAAGATATAAATAAGGTTGAAAGTGAACAGAGAAAATTTACAAGGCTGTTGCCGGGTCAGGAGGACCTGATTTATAAGGAAAGATTAAATAGATTAGGGACAGGACTTGGCAACCTTTTTGCCTCTGTGGACCGGATCATGTATTAATGAGTGAGCGGTGGGCTAGATAAATGCCATAAAAAATTTGAAATATGGGAATTATCCATTTAAATAGATCTAGTTATGTATTGCCTCAAATTAATGAATAACACATGCTAGAAAATCATTTGTGCTTAAGGTTGCCTACCCCTGGATTAGGACATTCCCCAAAATGTACAAGACTAAGGAGAGATTTGCTAGAGATATGCAAAATTATGAGGGATATAGATTGGGTAGATGCAAGCAGGCTTTTTCCTCTGAAGTTGTATGGGACTAAACTAGAGGTCACAGGTTAAAGGTGAAAGATGAAAAGTTTAAGGGGAACATGAGGAAAAATCAGGGAAACTTCTTCACTCAAACTGTTATGAGAGTGTGGAATGAGCTACCCGCGTAAGTGGTAATACTCAAGCTCGATGGATGGTAGGGTTTAGAGGGCTATGGTCCCAGTGTGGGTTGATGGAAGCAGACAGTTTAAATGGTTTGGCACAAACTGGATGGGGCAAAGGGCCTGTTTCTGTGCTGTACTTTCCTCAACTCTATGAATTTAACATGAAGCAGTTGTAAAAATGGGTTAGCATGCGCTCAGTGAGACAAAGGGCCTTTTTCTGTGCTGTATGAGTGCCTATGTGCATGCATGCCTCTGTGTGTGTGTGTGTGTGTGTGTGTGTGTGTGTGTGTTTGCATACAGTGTAGAGTCTGTATTTGTGCAGCTGTAATGGGAAAAGGCATGCATATGCAAGTCATTAAGTTGCCCTTTCAGTACAACTTACTCATAGCACTCAAGCTGTCTATCTGAGCTTGTCAGATTTTCTGGCAACATAATGTACCAACTGCTGTACTTCTGTCTATGCAGTTCTTAATAAGCTAGGACCTCCTTGCTATGGACCAAGACCTTTCTTTGCTGTACCCCTCTGTTAGATGGCAACGGCCACCACACACCATCAAAATTCACCCACAGGAATCTTCTTTGAACCCAGGTGAAACAAGGTATTCTTGCCTCCATGCATCTGACTAAAACAAAAAAGATCATCTCCTTATGTCATTCATGTGTTAACGATATATATATAAATCAGTTTTCAGTTTTAATTCCAGGATTTGCTATGAATATGGGAAGGAAATAATTTGCCCATCTTGTTAATCTACTGTGGAACCGCCTGTATTTCTGAAATTACCATCATCTTACTCGACCTGCAAGTAACTTATGTCTTTTTGTGTTCCTGGAGGCATTTCATTTGATGTGCAGCTTTGTTATGTCAGATGGATGTTGTCTTCAATGAAAAGAAAAATTCACTGATTTCTGTCAAAACAGTAGAATACTTGGCTTTTGATTGTGAATATTTTGTCTCCATATTTTCTGGATGCATGCACAACATGCATACTGGAATAGAAGCTATTCAACTGTAACTGGCTCTTCTTCTACAAATTCCCATTCTTAGTCTCACTCTTAGGATAGGAACAAATAAATAAGAAACACTGTAGGCTACTTGGCCCCTCGACACGGTTCCATCATATAATAAGACCATGGCTGATCTGATTATATTGTATCCCTCAGCTTGATTCAACTAAGAATGGGATTAGACTCTTCAGCAGTAGAATGACCCTTTGTAAATCGCTGGTTGGGTTGGTTCAAGAGGTCTGTAGGTGCACAGACTGTGAACCAGACTGAGCAAGACTGCTGTGCCTTCTCCATCCTTGTTCTCTGAATCAAAGTAACTTTCATCCTTCAGCAAAGGGCAATCTAAAATCTCAAATAAGGAACAGAATCAGAAAAGGCCTGAAGTATTCAGCAGGTCAGGCAAGATAACACATCTGTTTTGGATTCAGATTTACAGCATTTACAGATTTACAACTTTTTTTTAAAAAAGTTTCATTTGTTTCCCAAGTATTTTTTCACATTACCTTGTGAAACGCTCTGTAAATGTATTTGAGATAAGGTTTTAAGTAAGATGTTGTCAAATATCAAGAAGAAGTTCTGGCTTACAATTGGAAATACTGTCAAAGCCATGAATGAATCAGAGCAAAGTGTACATGATCAGGACGCACTTCTTTGACCCATTCCAAAGCTAAAATGACAGCAACCATCTCAGATGTGAATACTGATACATTGTCTGACAAACTTTTGAACATAAACAGAAAGACCTGATTGACCTGCTATTGGATACTTTGAACCAACTGTGCAGATCTATAAGAAGTCATAACATCTGCCTTGCATATATTGCTAAACTGATATACAATCATTCTTCAACTTGATCTTTTCTTGAAGGCTTAAATTAACCACAGGCAAATGGAAAAACTATGTAGAAGCAAAAGAAAAAGAGAATATGGGACTATAATCCACATTAAGCATCCCAAGACTTTGTGCCCATTCATTTCCCATTTAATAAAGCTGAAGACCTAATCCTCTACTAACGGATGAACAACTTTATGACATCTAAGGTCAACAAATAAACCACTACTAACTGTAAGCTGCATAGATTCAAACGTGGGGATGATTTAATAGCACCATAAAGTACAGTGTCTATAAAAAGTATTCACACCCCTCGGAAGTTTTCATGCCACATTGTTTTACAACATTGAATCTCTGTGGATTTAATGTGGCTTCTTTTTTGTAATTCAAATTTTTAATATTATTTATTCTTATTTTACAAGGCAGCACAGCATATCATAGAGCAGATACAGTACAGCATATTTACACGGCCATCCCATGACAGGAAAACATATAAGCTAAGAAACAGAAAAAAATTCTAATTAAGTTTAAATTAACATACAACCAAAATTGATCTCACGTGTCTTGCACCTTTCCCTGACTGTTAATTCTTCCCAACATGTGTTCATATGATGAAATCTTAACCATTTCCTCAGTCCATTCGCTCACAGTGGGACATCTGTTTTTTTTTTCCAGTTTTGCAATATAATTCTTGCAGCTGTGAAGAGACCCAACTTTAAAATAGTAAATTTGTCATTGCTTACATTAGGTATGGTTGTCCTATCACCCAGAAGACAAAGCCATGGGCATGAGGGCAGTGTAGGACCCGACCAATTCCCCAACAAATCAAGAACTTTACACCAAAATGGATGAACCACGGAACACTCCCAAATCATGTGAAAATATGTGCCCACCTCATTTTTACATTTCCAGCAAAAATGATTATCGACAATTCCCATTTAGTTGAGTCTAGTTGGTGTCCAATAATATCTGTGTACTATCTTATACTGAATAAATTTCCCTTTGACACTGATCAATAGAAAAAGACTCCTGTGTCAAAGTGAAAACAGACCTCCACAATATGATCTAAATTAATTACAAATGTAACACATAAAATAGTTGATTGCAAAAGTATTCACCCCCCTCTCCCCATAATATGACACACCAAATTGGTTCAGAAGTTACATAGTTAGTTAACTGGAAATCTAGTTTTGGAAACCTGTTTGCAGTCAAGGTCTTTCAATTGATTGTACTAAAAGTACACCTGAGTCTGGAGGTCCATGGCTGGTGAGTCAGTATCCTGGCAAAATTACACGATGAAGACAAAAGAACACTCCAAACAACTCTGCAAAAAGGTTATTGAAAAGCTCAAGTCAGGAGATGGATACAAGAAAATTTTCAAGTCACTGAATATCTCTTGGAGTACCATTGTTAATAATCAAGAAATGGAAAGAATATGGTGCGGTTGTAAATCTGTCTGGAGCAGGCCATCCTCAAAAACTGAGTGACTGTACAAGAAGGAGACTAGTGATGGGGGTCACCAAGAAACCAATGACAGCTCTGGAGAAGTTTCAAGCTTAAGTGGCTGAGATGGGAGAGAATCCACATATAACAATTTTTGCCTGGGTGTTTCACCAATTGCAACTTTATGGGGAAGTGGTAAAGAGAAAGGCACTGTTAGAAAAAACTCACATGAAATGTCAGCTAGAGTTTTCTAGACTGCATGTGGAAGACTCTGAAGTCAGCTGAAATAAGGTTCAATGGTCTGATTAAACCAAAATTGAGCTTTTTGGTCATCAGACTAAATGCTATGTTTGACGTAAGCCAAATACTGCACATTGTCAAAAACACGCTATCCCTACTGTGAAGTATGGTGGAAGCTGCATCATGCTGTAACTGCAGCAGACCTTGCAGGCTTGTGCAGGTAGAGGGTGAAGTAAATGCAGCAAAGTACAGGGAAATCCTGAAGGAAAACCTCTTAAATTCTGCAAAAGAACAGCAATTTGGGAGAAAATTTGTTTTCCAGCAAGACAATGATCCTATGCATAAAGCCAAAGCTACATAGGAATGGCTTAAAAACAACAAAGTTAATACCCTGGAGTGGCCAAGTCAGAGTCCAGGCCTCAATCCAATTGAGAATTTGTGGCTGGACTTGAAAAGGGCTGTCACTCATGATCCCCATGCAATCTAACAGAGCTTGAGCAGTTTTGTAAAGTGGAATGGGGAAAAGTTGCAGTGCCCAGATGTGCCAAACTGATAGAGACCTATCCAGACAGTCTCAAGGCTGTAATTGCTGCCAAAAGTACATACACTAAATACTGACTTGAAGGAGGGGGATGGTGAATATAATCAATTGTATGCAATCAATTATTTTGTGTTTTATATTTGTAATTAATTTAGATCTTTTCTGTTTTCACTTTAACACGAGAAAAGCCAAATTAAATCCATTATGAATTAATGTTGTAAAACAATAAAACACGAAAACACCCAAAGGAGTTGAATACTTTTTATAGGGACTTTAATCTCAATGCTTGAACTTGAATTTTATCTAGGGGCTTTAAGACCATTAGGGACGCTGACCTATAAGCAACAAATCCGTAATCAAAGGCAGATCTAATTAAGCCAATATATGTTTGTAGAATCACTATTTTAGGTCAACTTAGGACCTTTCTTCAGAACTTTTCACTGTCCCCTTAAGAACAGAGTGATGACGAGTGACATTTGCTTTCACTGCAGACTGGCCAGGATATTGTAGCTGAGAGGAAGAAGCTTTGTATTCCAACCATATTTTCTGATGGGAAAGAGAAGAGAAAAAGGCTTTACAAATCTTTAGAAGAATATATTGTTTGCCAGAAAGAAGTATAATCTACAAATTAGTGAACAGGAATGAGGTAAGGGTGGTGGAAACAGATGAAGTTTTAGTTCTGGTGTTGTGGTGGCAGGAATTGAATCAGCCATTTGTGAGACTGTCACTGAAATTGTCATTTTGTGAACTTGTGGTGAACTGATTCTTTCTCCAGGATAACCTAATCAGTACAGTTGAATATGGAGACAAAGGGTTTTTTCCTAAAGGTCTTGTAAACCTGAGATCATTCTTAGATAAGAAACTCTTCATTATGTAAAATGGCAGATTTGCAGAATGGACAACTGGTGACCTAGTTGTCTGATTGCCCAGTATTCACCGGACCTAGTTAGATTGGTTTGAACCTGTTTGTGTAGGACGGAACTAAAGATCCGTAAGTGTAGGAAGTGTAGGAAGATCCGTAAAGCTATACCGCTTGTAGCTTTGAGCTACATCTAATAAGAAGCTAACATACGTCAGTCAGATGACCTTGAGTCAATAGAATTGAAAAATCATAGTTTGATGTGATAAGGAAAATAATAAGAATGGAGGATGTGCAGAGCATAGGCAGCAAGAACTCTATTGCCCCCAACTATCGCAAAACATTTCCCACATCAGAGATGTTTAGATTACATTGGGATTAAGAAGCATGTCTGGCCAGCATAGATACCTTTTCTCTGGTATTATGTTTTTGATTCTTCGACTGTTCCTGGAGGGTCAATCAGGGAAACCTAGTGGGTGTGCACACAGGCATTCAGTTGTTTAAGTTCACATGCTTGTGAACTGGCCCTAGAAAGGTACTTTTCAGTAAATTCAGATTCTCTCTGTACCTAACTGATCGTTAGTTAAGGAGAAATCAGTGAATGTTAACAGAAGGCAATTGGAAGAGGATGAGGAGGAAAACAATGTGTTGCATTGTCAAATCCTAAGACAATGTAGCAGCCTTGAAAATATCTAAGAAGGCTGTTTCCTTCCCTCGTTTTAAATGAAGACAACACAATGATTGGAGCACAAACAGTCTGCTGGAGGGTCTCATTTGGTCGAAAAGCATCTGTTAGATAAAGGAGTTGAAGAAGTTTTGAGTTGAAAACCTGCATTATGTATTGTGATAGGTTTCATTCCGATGGTCTGGTTTCTGTCCACACCCAAAAGTTGTGCGGATTTGTAGGTTAGTTGTTTATTGCAAACTACCCATGTGTAGGCATGAGGAAGAAGAATCAGGAGGGAAATCAATGGGCCCATGAGAGAGAAAAAGTTAAAGGGAAACATTTGGAATGGGATTGCTCTTAAAATCAGCATAAACTCAAGGTGTCAAATAACCTCCTTCTAATTTTAAGGTTGTCTCATTAAAACTCACTGACTTCCTACCACTGCCCTGCCCTGCTCATTCTTTTTTCTAGGGTCCTGCTTAAACTTCATCTTTACAAACAAGATTTTGTTTCTTTGCCCGGAGAGGACTTCAGCAGCCTGGCATCAATAATTAATAAATTATACTCACAAGAAGCCTTGTAATTTTTTGCCACTTGTAATTTTTTACTGTTTCAGTTCAAAACAAATGCTAACAGATCCTTACTTTTCACCAGGGGAATGAAGAGAATGTGGGCTTCTTCCTTGTAGTGAAGAAGGATGGTGGACTCCAACCATGTATAGATTATTGAGGTCTCAATAAGATCTCACTGGAGAACTACTGATGGCCATAGCTTTCCAGTTGCTTCAAGAGGCAGAAAGAACTAAACTAGACCTCCAAGATGCATAGAACTTGATCCACATTTTGGGGGTGGAGATTGTATACGGAAAACAGATTTTAATACCTTTATTGACTGCTATGAATATCTCTTGATGCCTTTTGGTTTAGTTAACATCCCAGCAGTCTTCCAGGTTCTTATCATTGATATGCTCTGAGAAATGCTAAATCACTTTGTCTTTGTGTACCTGGACGACATGCTCAGCTACTCCAAGATCCATTATGAACAGGCCTAACATGCTGGACACGTTCTTCAGTAATTATTCCAGTATCAACCATTTATCAAACCATAGAGGAGTGAGTTCCATGCCTCCACAGCCTACGTCCTTAGGTTTACTGTCTCTAAGGGGAATCTGCAGATGGACCCTAGCAAGACCCATGCCATCAGGGATTGGCCGCATCCCACCACTATCAAACAGCTCCAGCAGTTTCAGAGATGTGCAAATTTTTATTGAAAGTTCATCCACAACTACAGTTCCATCGCAGCACCGCTTACTGTTTTCACTAGGGCCCATTTCACTGAACTCCAGGAACCAAGGTAGCTTTCCAGGAATTGAAGCATTGCTTCACAACTTCTCCAGTCCTTGTTCTCCCTGACTCAGAGTTGCCATTCATTGTTGAAGTAGATGTCTCAGATGTTAGGGTTGGGGGTGTTCTCTCATGATGACCCCTGTCTCACCAGAAAGGGGTACTTCCCTTTCCCATCAGCTCTCTCCTGCAGCAAAGAGTTATGACTTAGGGAATACAGAGCTGTTGGCAGTCAAATTACCCCTAGTGAAGTAGAGACATTGGCTGAATGGGACCAAATATCCATTTGTGATCTGAATCGACCACAAGAACCTGGTGTATATTCAAGATATAGAACCTGGTCGCCATCCTAGAACCCGTCATCCCAAGGTCCAGGCTGGTGGTACTGGTCCAATGGGAGGTTGTGACCATTGTCAGAAGAGCATAACAGCAGGAGGCAGACCCAGGGAATGGCCCATCAGGTCACACTTTCACCACTAGCTCTGTCATCCAGATGTGTTAAGTTGGGGTCACACATCACATACCAGTGGACACCCGGTTATTGCATGAGTGCCGGAATTGATGATGAGGCAGTTCTGGTGGCCGGGCATGTCTGGGGATATTAAATAATTTTTGGCGGTCTGCCCAGAACAAGGAACCTGGATCACATTCACAGGGTCTGCTATCCACACTGCTCATTCCTTCCTGTCCCTGGTGCCATGTTTCCATGGATCTCTTTACTCGCCTGACACTATTGTGCAGCAACACTGTGGTAAAGTTGGTGGTGGACTGATTCTCCAAAGTCTTCCACCTTGTACACCAACACAAGCTCACCTCAACTCAAGAAACAGCTGACCTTGTGCTGCAATGTTTATTTAGCGTGCATGGCTTTCCCTGGGAAGTTGTTTTTGACCAAGGACCTCAGTGTACTTCCTGTTTCTGGAAGGCCTTAAGTCAGCTCATTGGAGCCTCTCATTAGGATTCCCTCTCCAGTCCAGTGGGCAGATGGGGAGGTCCAACCCGGACCTTGAGAAGACACTGAGGTTCCTTGTATAAGACAACCCATCCACTTGGAGTGATCATCTATCCTGGGTAGAGTTTACTCATGACACTCAGGGCCACTCTTCTAAGGGTATGTCTGTCTTTGAGTGTCAGTTTGGTTATCCACCACCTCTGTTTCCTGAGCAAGTCCACGGTGGAAGTCTTGTCTGCTGAACAGTTGGTCGATTGTTGCCGGCAGAAGTGGCAGAAAGCACAGGCAGCTCTGCTGAAAGCCTGCCCTGCAGCAACAGTGGCATGCCAATGATGGAAGGTGGCTGGGGCCTTTGTTGCCGGGTTTGGAGGACCTGAGTTATAAGGAAAGATTGAACAGGATGGGACATTATTCCTTGGAACATAGAAGATTGGGAGGATAAGAATTTAAGAATAAGTTTAAGAATAAGGGGTAGGCCATTTAGAACTGAGATGTGGAAAAACCTTTTCACCCAGAGAGTGGTGGATATGTGGAATGCTCTGCCCCAGAAGGCAGTGGAGGCCAAGTCTCTGGATGCATTCAAGAGAGAGTTAGATAGAGCTCTTATAGATAGCGGGGTCAGGGGATATGGGGAGACGGCAGGAACGGGGTACTGATTGTGTATGATCAGCCATGATCACAGTGAATGGCGGTGCTGGCTAGAAGGGCCGAATGGGCTACTCCTGCACCTATTGTCTATTGTCTATTGATATTTGATAGAGGTATACAAAATTATAAGGAGTATAAATAGGGTAAATGCAAGCAGGCTTTTGTTACTGATGTAGGGTGGGTCCACAGCTAGAGGCCATAGATTAAGTGTGAAAGGGAAAAATTTTAAGGGAACATGAGAGGAAACATCTTCACTCAAAGAGTTGTGAGAAAGTGGAACCAGCTGCTAGCACAATTGATGTACGCGAACTCAATTTCTACCTTTAAAAGATGCTTGAATAGGTACATGGATGGTAGGGGTATAGAGAGCTATGGTCCAGGTCCAAGGTGATGGGAGGTGGAAGTTTAAATATTTTGGCATTGTCTAGATGGGCTGAAGGCCTCTACCTGTGCTGTATCTTTCCATGACACTCTGACTGCCCCTGGTTCCTCACATCATTGACGATCTGCCGGTGTATACCGTCCTTTGGCTTCTGGACAGCCATCTAGATCATGGCCAGCTCCAGCACTTGGTGTATTGCCAGGGTCAGAGGCACTCAGCAAAAATCGTGGGATCCCTGCCATGCCATCCTGGAGCTGGATCTGCACAGACACTTCTGCTGTCACCACCCGAATCTCCCTGGACTGTCGGGTGCTGGTTGTGAGGGTTGGGAGAGTGTGCTGTCTGATGACCAGGGGCACCAGTGTACTCCAGACTCTGATGCTCCTCTTCCCCTGATTATTGGCTGATGAGTTCATCTCTGTCTTGTTTTAGTTATCAGTGCATGTGCGCCTTGTTTTGTTTCTCAATTTTAGTTCCCTCTGTTTTCCTTTGTCTTTGCTCAGTCTGGAGGTTACCCACCCTGTGTTCTTTACAAATCAATTCTCAAGTAAAGATTGTTTCATCAACTCCATCCTCATCTCTGATCTGCACTACACTTAGATCCTCTTGGTCTATCTGCTGGAAGTCCACTGGTTAAAGATATTGAAATTTGCTATAGCAACCCCAGTTTATCCCAGCCTGACAACCACCTCCATTACATTTTTTGTAATAATGAGGACTACATCTTTAGACCATGAGACAAAGGAGCAGAAGTCGGCCATTTGGCCCATCTAGTCTGCTCCACCATTTTATATATTTTGTTATTAAGGAATCATTTTGGTTTTATACTCAGGACACCTCTCTCAAATTACTCTGTTTAAAAATCTGCAATCTAATGGATAATAATTGATCTAAGCATGTACAGTTCATCCATTTCATAATGTGCTGGTTGTGGTCCTAATTGCTGATAATTGAACTCTTACTTATTAATATAGTGAACAATTCTAGTTTCTAATCCATCCCATCTCTTGCTGTTCGTGCTTTTGTTTGATTAAATCCTACAAAGCTAGCAGTTGCTGCAATTTTCTGATCAAGCAATCACATCACCTGAACCTTGTTGATTTACGCGTCCGTTTGTTTTCTTTCTTTCAGATAAATGCATGGACTGAAATCAAAAAGCTGACCAAAAATCATGTAATGCAGAAATTTTTTACAGGAAAGCAAATGAAAACTGCATGTAGTTTATGACATCCAACATTGATGACATATTTCAACTACATTGGTTTGACAAATTTAAAGTAAGTATGTCCTTTGTCACTATGGCCACATTGGCATGTGCAGCGTTTACTCCTCGTCCATCAGGCTATTTGAGAAGGAGGTGGTGAGCTGCATTCTGGAGTACACTTTCTCTGGAAGCACAGTGGTGCAGTTGTTAGCACAAACCCAGCCCCTCCCCCCGGAAGCAGGTTCAGTGTTGACCTCTGGTGCAGTCTGCATGGAGCTTGGACCTGCATGGACCTCCCCCTCCACCACACCTCTCCCTCCCCCTCCTCCTCCCCCTCCCTTCCCTCAACCAGGTGTTCCAGTTTCCTCCCGCCTCCCAAATACACTCACTGACCACTTTATCAGGTACATATGTAGACCAGCTTTTTAATGCAATTATCTAATCAGCCAATCATGTGGCAGAAAATCACTGCATACAAAACATGCAGGTATGGTTAAGAGGTTCAGTTGTTGTTCATACCACACATCAGAATGGGAAAGAAATGTGATCTAAGTAATTTTGAGCATGAATGATTGTCGGTGCCAGTTGGGGTGGTTTGAGTATTTCATAGACTGCTGATATCCTGGGATTTTCACAGCACTCTATAGAGTTTACAGAGAATGATGCAAAAATAAAAACCAGCGAGCAGAAGTTCTGTGGGAGAAAATATCTTGATAACTTGAGATTACAGCAAAATGACCAGACTGGATAATGCTGACAAGAAGGTGACAATAACGCACATAAATAGATTTTACAATAGCGGTGTGCAGAAGAGCACCACTGAACACACAATATATTAAAACTTGAAGTGGATGCACTACAGCAGGAGAAGATCATGAACATACACTCAGTGACCACTTCATCAGGGCATCGAATGTGTATTTGGCCTGATGTGAATGCAAGTATTCCACTCTCCTGCCAGTAGAACTGTGTTCAAACATGACATTTTATCTTTCCAACAGTGAGTCAAAGTGTGACTTTGAAGTGCCAGAGCTACAAGACTGTTCCAATGTATGAGCTTTATCATCCTCAAGATCAAACATGTCATATCTGCCAATAGAGCCATTTGGGAGAGCCTTCTATCCCGCTTTGATGTAACAGGGGCAGTGATGTACTTGGCCCAGGCAATAGTCTTGTGAAGGCCACACTGGCTTCCCATTGCAGCTTTCTATGTAACGTACTATAGTTGACATACATGGAGGCATTGAGAAAGATGAGAACAGTTACAGAAAAATGATATGAAAATCAGAAGTGATACGTGAAGCTCATCTAAAATTTACAAAGTGGGAGTCAACAATATCCTTCGATAATTCCAAAGATGAATTACGGTGTGCCAATATGTAATGTTTTTGTGATTGCATTCAGACACCAGATATATTGTTAAAAATTAAAAGTCTTATTAAAAAGGCGTAAAGCTTATTATTTGCATTCAAATTTTTGGCACATACAGAAATTTATTTATTTATTATTTGTTCTTTGTTTAGGGATAAAGCAAGGTAACATACCCTTCCCGCTCAATGTGCCTGCGCCAGCCAATTAAATCCATTTGTCCAATTAACCAACTAGTCTGTCTGTCTTTGAAATGTGGGAGGAAACAGGAGCACCCTAAGGAAACCAATGCGGTCACAGGGAGAACACACGCCTGGATATAGAGAAGAAAGTCTTTTCTATGTTTAAGGATGCACATGAGAATGTAAACCATGGTAGGATTATTTCAATCCAAAAAGCAATGTTGCATGGAGTGGCAAATATGTCAGAAATGCAAACGTGAGCACTGCCAAGATATATATATTCCACAGAAAGGAGACTGCTTCTGTGAAATGCTGAGCTGTATTCACAGCTCTCTGTAGTTGCTTACACTCACGTTCAAAGCATTTACCGTTCTGAGTTGTGATGTATCCAATTAGGATGCTTTCTATTGTGCATTGATAAAATTTGGTGAAGGTCAAAAGTGACATGGTAATTTGCTTAGCTTCTGAAGGAAGAAGAGTTACGAGTGTACTTTCTTGTCTGTGGCATCCATGTGGTTGGACCATGACAGGCAATTGGTAATTCTCACTCCTTGGGATATCATGCTCTTAACTCTCCTGATCAAACATAATTTATATTATGCAAAACTCCCTTCCTGAAGTCAATCAGCTCTTTTGTTTTTGAGGTAAATGTCATCATGACATCATGTTACAAGGATCTCTAAGGCCATCATGTTCTTTAACTTAGCATTTTTTGAGATATGGACAACTCCAGTTGCCTCAGTTACAAATGTAGATGGATTTGCAGCAAAACCTTGTGTTAAATTCGTATGTGTAGAGTAGGAGGCTGAGGGTGCAGCCTTAAGAAAGACTAATAATTATGGCAGAGGTGTTGTGGTAATTTTTTATTGATTGTAGCCCAATTGTCATGAAGTTAAGATTCCAGTTGCAAAGAAAGGTGCTGAGACTAAGAACTAGGAGTTTGGAGGTGGGTTTGCTGGGACTTATAAAAATGAAGACAGAGCTGCAGGCAATAAAGAATAGTCTATAGTCCAAAGAATAGTGCATAGTAGGTGTCTTTACTGTTCAGATGCTCCAAAGAGCAGTAGCAAACTTATACTCAATATCAGCAAGACCCAAGAATTGATCACAGACATAAGGATGGAGAAGTGGGCAAACAGGCTCCAATCCTCATTGAAGGTCAGCGACGGAAAGTGTAAAATGTTTCAAATTCCTGGGCATCAACTTCTCAATGGATCTATCATGGGCCCACCATTTTGATACAGCTGTACTTCATTAGGGGTTTGAGGAGATTTCAAATGTCACCAAATCTCTACGGGGTAACGTGAAGAGCATTATGATTGGTTGCACCGCTGTCTATTATGGAGGCACCTATGTACAGGATTGTAAGAGGCTTCAGAGTTTTAGATTCAACCACTGCTGTCATGGGCACAAACTTCCTCAAAGTCAAGGATATCTTCCAAAGGTGGTGGGGTGGTGGCTTAAGAAAGTGGCATCCATCATGAAGGACTCTCACATTCTGGGACATTCCCTCTTATTATTGCCATCAGGATGAGCTATGGGAGCCTGAAGATCTACACTCAATATTTCAGCAATAATATCTTCCCTTCCACAATCAGATTTCTGAACAATCCATGAGCTTATGAACACTAACTTGCTAATCCTCTTTTACACTGTTTATATTATTTTTATTGTAACTTTTATAGTAATTTATTATCCCTGCACTGTACAGCTGTCTTAAATCACCAGAGTTCACGACTTACATCAGTGACAGTAAATCTGATTCTAATTCCGATTTTGATTCCGATAATTCTCAGGGCAACTGTGCTTGTACTCATCTTCCCATTCTGTATTAATGTTTCATCATCTTTTATTTATTTTTTTCTCTCTGATGGGATTCTCACACACAACAGTCTTTAGAGCTCTCAGAGAATGGTTTAAAAAACAAAAAATAAATCCAGCGAGCAGCTGTTCTGTGGACGCAAACACCATGGTAAAGTGAAAGGTCAGAGGGGATAGGTCAGACTGGCTCAAGCTGACAGGAAGAAGACAGTAATACAAATTACCATGCTTTACAACAGCTGTGTGCAGAAGGTCATCTCTGAATGTATAACATGTCAAACCTTGACATAGATGAACAGAAGATCACCAGTGTAGTGTGACGCTCTGCGGGGGGGGCATGGTCAACAGCCCACCCCTGCATTTCTAATGACCAGTACTGTTTATTGTTCTTGTGTCAAATGCTTTCGTGAGATTATGGTGGGAAGTTCCAGTTCATCTATGGCTACATTTTAGCTTGGGTTATACAGTAATTCATTTGTGTATTTGTGGATCACCCTAACTGTAACCGGGGTGTATGATGATCATCTGCCCCCCTCTGTATGAGACTGGTAGGATTCATTCTTCGGGTCATGGTGCCGAGTCTGTTTTGTGTTTATCACAATAAAATGGTTGTTGAATTTAATGAGATTCATTGTCTGACATTATGGACCAAATGCTCGCCACAGTACACTCAGTGGCTACTTTATTAGGTAAAGTGACCACAAAGAGTGTATGATGGTTATAAGGGTTAACTGACTCCTGAAAATTATTTCTAGTGAAGGTGGCGGATAACAGAATCTGAAAGTGTATTAATTTTGTAAACTTACGAAGGATTAGGTAGGGAAATAAGTGAGGTAATGGAATGAACTGGGAGATAGAATTTGTGCCCAGAATGGCTTCCATTATGTTTTAAGGAAATATATGTTCCCACACTGGTGTCATAATATTTTTGCAACCCTCAGGTTCGGTGTTTGTCTAGGGGAAGACAGCCTCTGGCCCAGCCATTCTGGGAAACCTCGTTTGTGTGGATGCTGCATGATGTGTTGCCTGGTTACAAATCCGTACCACAAAATATCCAACAGTGCACCATAAGCAGTTAAACAATTGAGATTTACAATTCTAAAACTGGCTATTGGGTTAGTAAAGAAAATAAAAAAGTAAAAGTGCCCATTTAAATGTAACAGTCTAATGTGCACATTGGAGCTCACAGTTGTCCTTCCATTTGTTCCCCATTGACTTCCTCCAAGCGTCATTGACTCATGGACCCTTGCTCCAAGTCCACTCCGCCCTGTGGTCTACTGACTCTCTCTACACTCGCGTCTTCTCTCTTCATCTCTCACCGACAAAAGACCGCAAATACCTTCTCTCAGACACACAGAAAAGGAACAGCACACCTCTTATTGGATGGTGCACATTCCAAAGCCCCTGTTATCTCTAGTCACAACCCAAACACTGCTGCTACAGACAAACCATTACATTAACACTGAAACATGACAGAGAGGCCATTACATTAGCAGTGAAACCTACAGTGCATTACTTTTTGATGGAGTTATAATGAAGGAGTAGAAGTATTATGTTGGGTATTATATGATGGTTTTCACATGTGACTGCTCTCATTGCACTGCTTAGTGACAGAGTGTACAGTTTTGAAAGATATTGCTGATGAAGACTTGGGTTGTGGCAGAAAGATATCTTGTTGATGTTATGTGCTGCATTTAAGATGCACTGTGTAGAATGCTGTGAATGTTTAAGATAGTGGACTGAATGCTGATAAAATGCTTTATTTTGCCCCATATGATCCCAAACTGTTGTTTGGCCTTATCCAGGTGGGTGTAGGGTGTTCCATCACATTCCTAATCAGTGCATTGTAGGTATAGAAAAAAAGAGGAGTTGATTTTTTTGTACCAAAAGTACTAACTTCAGACTTGCTTTATACTGCAGTCTATAGACAGTGGGTCTACCTAACTTTCTCACCACGAGTGATCTCAGAACTTTATAGTGAGAGATTCAACTGTGGCGCAGCAGTCAAATTTGAAGCAGAGGTGAGAAGAATTTCTTTTGTTGAGATGATCTGGAACTTGTGTGGCATGATTATTTGTTGCTTCTTATATTAGTTGTGTCTGTATATAAGATATAAAACCCAACTGAGTGCTTTTCCCCAATCAGGCAGCATCTTGCAGAGAGAAACCGAGTTAATGTATCAATCAATGATTCAGTAACAGAGCATCCTTACAATACATAGCTGTCTTTGTTGCTACAGATGTTGTATGTCTGGTCCAAGGATGTTTTTCATTGTGAGTAAACACCAACCTAAAAGACTCTCAAACTGAATTTTTTACTTTGTTTTCTAGAGACTGCTTGACCTGCTGAGTGACTTCAGAATTTTCAAATCTTTATTTCAGATTTCCAGCTGCTGCAGTACATTATTTTTTTCAATAATCACTTTCCTCTCTCCATTCATGTCCTTTTAACATTCGGTAGTATTCTACAGTATACAATAAGACTACTTACTGAAGGTATCACAAGAGCACTATCCATGTTAAGAATCTCAGTCTCCAAGAAGGATTAATGAAGCCAAAGGAAAGGAACAACAATCAAGTAAAGACAATAGATATATGACAATTCCATAGTCTTATGATTATTGTAACCTAGAACGGCTTTATTTAAATTCCTGATTTTATTTCATTACTAGTTTAATTTCCTCAGCTGTTTTAATGAGATTCATATTTACTTCTATGAATCAGGTGTTGATCTCCAGTTGTTCATCCAAGTACAATATCACCCGACTATCATTTCCCTGTTAATGTTCGATTAAAGTGCTCACCATTATGGGAGGTTTTTTTTTGTCTCAAGGACAGAAATGGTTCAAGAACTCAGTGCATCAATGGGCCTCAATTGATGTATAGAGTAATCCTGGGGTCCAAGTTCACAGCTCCCTTGAAAGTGGCTGCACAAGATGATAAGCAAGAGAAGATCTGCAGATGCTGGAATTCCAAGCAGAACAAGATGATAGCATGGTGAAAAAAAATTGTGTATGGCATGCTTGGCTTTATTAGTCAAGTCAGGAAATTATGTTGCAGGATTATAAAACTCTAGTTAGGCCACTTCTGGAGTATTCCATTCACTTCTTGTCATCCCATCATTGGAAACAAGTTGAGGTGTTGGAGAGGGTACAGAAGAGGTGGACCAGGATGTTCCATAGATTAGAGGACACTATGTGGATGGCCTGGACAAACTTGGCTTGTTTTCTCTGACCAATGGAGGCTGACGAGAGACCTGATAGTAGTTGATTACATTATTAGAAGCATAGACAGAGCAGATGACCAGTGTAGTGCAACACTATTACAGCTTGGGGAATTCTGGAGTGCAGAATTTGATTCTAGTGCTCTTCAGTATGGAGTCTCTTTCTTTTCCTCGAGTGCTCTGGTTTCTTTCCACAGGTAAGTTATTTGATTATTGTAAATTGTCCCATGGTTAGGTTAGGGTTAATCAGGGTTGGGGAAACTGCTGCGGCAGTATGTCTTAAAGGGCTGGAAAGGTCTGCGCAATGCTGTATTGCTGAATAAAAGTAAAGAAATCTTTTACCCATGGCCAAGATGTCTAAACCAACATTGACAATGTGGTTAAGTTCAGCATGTACCTGCAACCTAAATAAGGCATTTTGTAGAATTTCTTATTGTTGGACCCAACTATTTAATTGCCATTTTCTTTGAAGTTTAAAAATTAATTATTTTACGTAGCCTTTTTATGCATAACTGTTTAATATGCCTCTAGTGGTTGCACAAAGTATAATTCTTGAAAACTCTGGAAGCTTCTTGTTCTGCATTAAGTGAATAAGTATTTTCTCACTGACTAACTTGGTACTGCAGTATTGAATAACTATTTTCTAATTGGTTTATTCTTATCCATAGATTTGAATTGAATTTTCGTTATCTCAATAGTATAAAAATTACTGTTTTGTGCTAGACACCATCTTCTTTAATCTTAGCTTTCCTTGTCACTATATGTTCAGTTTTCTTCTGTTTTATCAACTCTTAATGAAACAATCATGAAGCAACAAGTTTTGTCCCTCATTCCCGACTACTAAAAGAACCTTGGATTATAACACCGGAATCCAAAAAAATACCAAATTTTGGGAATATGGTTTAGAGCTGGAAGAATTTTCAGCACCTACACAAAACTTAATGGTAAGAACTTCCTCTTATGTTGCAAATTTTATGAGAGACATCTAGTACTGGCCTCCACATCATTGCATGGGAGTTGGGAGTGAGAAACTGTTATCTTGTTATTTTAAAAATTGATTTGTGTAAAAACATACGTAACCCAATAAAGCTGCATGATAAACAGGGATAAATTCATGCAAGCCAGTAGAGTGGGTGAGAAAACTTAAATACATGGGAGTGAACAGAGCAAACGGAAAAACAAATTAAATTTGCCTTGCAGGACAATCTGTTAAAATTTCGAGATCACAGTCAAATAAATAAAAATACATATGAATTAAGATCAAATCAAAACTACGGCAAAGTTGTGAAACTTGCTAAAAACTCTTACCTGAAGTTTGGTAAAATTAATGATGAGTCTGGACTAAATATACCAGCAATATTAAGTTGATTAAGAATAAGATGGCATGCATTAAGGTCCAGAAAATATCTGTTATGGATTCAGAGATAAGATTGCATGGTTGGTTTATTCAAATGTGTGAGCAATTGAAAGAGTTAGTGGGATGTGTAAAGTCATTTACTAATCAAAAGAAACATGAAACTTATGGTAAACTATAAAACTAGTATGATACAGACAGTAAAAAATCTAAAGAGAAAATCTCCTTAAAGAAGAGAGAGAACATAAAATAGTAATCACAGCTTGGGTCTTTCAACCCACAATGTTATGCCAACTCTTCACCTTAGTCCAAAATCAATCTACTCCTTCCCTCCCACATAGACCTCCACTTTTCTTTCAACCATGTACCTATCTGAAAGTCTCTGAAATGTCCCTAACTGTATCTGCCTCTACTGCCACCCATTGAAGTACGTTCCATGCATCAACAACCCTCTGTAAAAAAAAACTTACCTCTGATATTTCCCCTCTACTTTAATTCAAGTACCTTAAAGTTATTCCCCATTGCATTAGCCATTTCTGCACTGGGTCAAAAAGTCTCTGGCTGTCCATTCTCTGCCTCTTGTCATTATGTACACCTCTATCAAATCACCTCTCATTTTCCATTACTCAAAAGGGAAAAGCCCTAGTTTGCTCAACCCATCCTCATAAAACATGCTTTCTCTTTCATGTAGCATCCTGGTAAATGTCCTCTGCACCCTCTCTAAAGCATCTACAGTTTCAGAACTGAACAGAATATTCCAAGTATAGTTGCAATGATTTAAATTGGGTTTGCTTACTTGAACAACTGTTTGGAACAAAACTGCAATTCAATTATTTTTCTCAGTAACAGCAATTTTGTTTTTTTTTACTTTAGGGTTTCCCCTAGGTCTGATTCCTTTGTGTCAGTTACTGGAGGTATTGGGAACAAATGAGCAGAGGTCACAGGTGCCACTTGGAATGATACCTTCAAACCAGGAAGCCACAGTACTGAATGACCAACAAGGTCTGGACTTAGGGGTTCTGCCTCTCATCTCAATGGAATGCTCTATACCTTAAAGGAGAGTGGGAAAGGAGATGAAGGAGACATAAGAACCAACACAATAACTTTCATCTGTTGAATGCCACTAATGCAACAATATATCCCAAGTTATTTTCAGAGGAGCACTTTCAAACAAAAATAATGATGCAGAATCATGTAAAAGTTGTAAGATCTATTTGGTAGGCATGGTGAAGATGAAAGGAACACTGAGTATTCTGTCCTGTGCAATAACTTTTTGTCAGAATGCAGAAATGAAAAAAGATTTTTTTAAAATAAGAAACTAACTCTTCCAGCATCTCCTGGATGGATAATCAAAGGCTGGTCAAAGCTATAGGTTGTAAGGAGGGAAAACAAATGGAATGAATCATGAGAGCAATTCCAGAAGTTCTCAGCAGAAGTCATTGCCTCCAATGATTATGTGATTAAAATTGGAGAACACAGTGAATGTGGTTCAAGCACACTTGTCCTAGAGAATTGTAGCAGTGGAACATATATTACCTGTTAGTGAAAATAATTGTGGCAATTGTAGCATTAAAGTGTTCAATGACTGGAAACTAGTATAGACCAAGCATTAGTATCGTGGGTGGAGGTAGAACACAAACAGCAGATTTTGTATCACCTCAGATTTATCAAGAGTAGAAGAAGCAAAGATGACCAGGAGGGAATTGAAATAATCAAGAACCTATAAAATCTCCACCTTACATATAACCCAGCAACCTGGCTTCCACAGCCATTTGTGGAAACAAGCTCCACATACTCATGGCTCTCTGTCTAAAGAAAGTCCTCTGTGTCGTTGTTTTAAAGGGACCACTTTTTTTCTTAAAGCTGTGCCTCTCACGGTCCAGCTTGTTGACTCCTCATTTCTGTTAATTCCCTTCTCCCCATGTTCTACTGGGTTCATTGATTGAGGCACCTAATTCTCAGCCAAACCGGCAGCTTAAAAACTCCGGCTTACATCTATTCAGGGCAGGACCGTCACCTCAGCCAGTGCGGCAATGTACGTTCCGGGCCATTGAGGATAGTGGAATCGAAGTTGCTTCGAGAATTCTGTCATTTTCCTGTCCAGCTGAGTTGTGCCGGCCATTTGCCGCCACTCGGAGCCAAGAAACGAGTTGTCTGTCAATGTTGGGTTTTGTTCTCTCATGTCCAGCTGAGTATTGCCGGCTGTTTGCCACTGCTTCAAGACCAAGTCCAGACTCCGTGTTCAAGTCAAGTCAAGTCAACTTTTATTGTTATTTCAACCATAACTGCTGGTACAGTGCACAGTAGAAATGAAACAACATTTTTCAGGACCATGGTGTTACATGACACAGTACAAAAAACTAGACTGAGCTAAGTAATAAAAAAAACACAACACAGAGAAAGCTACACTAGACTACAGACCTACACTGGACTGCATAAAGTGCACAAAAACAGTGCAGACATTATAATAAACAATAAACAGGACAATAGGGCAAGGTGTCAGTCCAGTCTTCGGGTCTTGAGGAGTCTGATAGCTTGGGGGAAGAAACTGTTACATAGTCTGGTCGTGAGAGCCTGAATGCTTCAGAGCCTTTTCCCAGACAGCAGGAGGGAGGAGAGATTGTATGAGGGGTGCATGGGGTCCTTCATAATGCTGTTTCCTTTGCAGATGCAGCATGTAGTGTGAATGTCCATGATGGCAGGAAGAGAGACCCCAATGATCTTCTAGACTGACCTTGCTATCAGCTGCAGGGTTTTGCGATCCGAGATGGGGCAATTTCCGAACCAGGCAGTGATGCAGCTGCTCAGGATGCTCTCAATACAACCCCTGTAGAATGTGATGAGGATGGGGGGGTGGGAGATAAACTTTCCTCAGCCTTTGCAAAAAGTAGAGATGCTGCTGGGCTTTCTTTGCTATGGAGCTGGTGTTGAGGGACCAGGTGAGATTCTCCATCAGGTGAACACCAAGAAATTTGGTGCTCTTAATGATCTCTACTGAGGAGCCGACGATGCTCAGCAGGGAGTGGTCGCTCTGTGCCCTCCTGAAGTCAACAACCATCTCTTTTGATTTGTTCACATTAAGAGACAGGTTGTTGGCTCTGCAGAAGTCTGTTAGTCGCTGCACCTCCTCTCTGTAAGCTGACTCGTCGTTCTTGCTGATGAGACCCACCACGGTCGTGTCATCGGCGAACTTGATGATGTGGTTGGAGCTGTGTGTTGCAGCACAGTCGTGGGTCAGCAGAGTGAACAGCAGTGGACTGAGCACACAGCCCTGGGGGGCCCCCGTGCTCAGTGTGATGGTGTTGGAGATGCTGCTCCCGATCCGGACTGACTGAGGACTGCCAGTCAGGAAGTCTAGGATCCAGTTGTAGAGGGAGGTGTTCAGGCCCAGGAGGCTCAGCTTTCTAATCAGTTTCTGAAGTATGATTGTGTTGAATTGATTGTGCTCTGCCTGGTACACGTCAGGGATGTTTGTGTAAACCAGGTCCAACACGTTCTCCCCGGTTATTGCAAAGTCCACAAACTGATGGAATTTGGGGAGCACTGACTATTTGGGTTTGCATGGTTAAAATCACTGGCGACAATAAACAGACCATCAGGGTCTGCGTTTTGCAGTTCGCTAATAGCCCGGTACAGTTCACAGAGTGCCTCCTTAGCATTAGCGCTGGGGGGAATATAGACACCGAATATAAGGACAGAGGTGAATAACCACGGCAAATAAAATGGTCTGCATCGAACTTCCACAAACTCCATTAGTGGTGAGCAGTGTCTGGAAACCAGCAGAGAGTTCTTACACCATTCCGCGCTGATGTAAGCACACAAGCCACCACCACGAGCCTTACCAGAGAGAGCTGCATCTCTGTCCAGCTAGCCTGTCTAGCTGGATGGCAGCGTCTGAAATCCCATCAGTGAGCCATGTCTCTGTGAAGACAAACGTGGAGCAAACTCTGCACTCAACAGACTTGGACTCAAATCCAAGTCCAAGTCCAAGCTCCATGTCTAAGTCCAAGTCTCGGCTAGTGTTCGAGTCCCGGCTCCCTGTCCAAGTCCAAGTCTGAGTCCCTGCTCCGTGTTCAAGACCAAATCCTGGCTTCGCTTCCAAGTCCAAGTTCAAATTCCATGTTCAAGTCCAAGTCCAGGTTCCATGACCAAGTTTTGGGTTCAGGCTCCTTCGGGTTGTTGTCCAACGTTGAGATCCACGTACGCGTCTAATCCTCGCTCCCCAACCTTCCTTTCAACTATGAATAAACTCACTGCTGTTAATACTACCTACGTATCGGTGTCCTGCACTTGGGTCCGCTTCCCTGTCGTCCACTGCAACAGTCCCTCTGATTCTGTCTCTCCACTATTTGAAGCATCTTCTTCGTATCCACTCCATCTAAGCATTTCAAAAAGGAAGTTTTAAATCAGGCTCAGTTACAAAGATCAATTTCTTTCCCATTGTAAAGCTATTTGCTGCCTATTATTTTCTTGACCAATGAAGAAATTTTCTCTTTGACTCTGATACATTTGCTGCAAGACATTGTGGGAGTCAAGTATACATTCTAATTTTCCCTTCCTGTTGATGAAAGTTCATTCACCTGCAGCTATAGGCAGCTCTGTTAAACTGAACATGACACCTGCCAACAAAGGGTGAACTCTCAACCCATTATATTGAATTGCTGGACAAATATGGATAGAAGGTCTTAAATGCCACCTTCTCATCCAGACCTCATGAATCCTTTTGCAATCATCACAGCAATCAAATCAAGATTGTGGATATATCAGTGCTCTGCTCCTTAGCAACCATTGAATAAAATTCTTGTGACAACAGGGAAATAGATGAGCTTAAGTTACATAAAATCATAATAATAATTACATCTCCTGGATTAAATAACATGTTATTAATTAGACAGAGTTTTCTTAAAATTAATCGACACCGTTACTAGTAGAACATGCAGAAGTTAAACAAGTAGCATTACAATCTGTAAATGTCAATATGATGCTTAGAGTATGGATGAAATGTCCAAGCAGTGGCTTCAGTTTTGGCAATTCCAACTAACCGAGTGTAGCAATCAACAAAATGAAGCACCACACCAGCATTATGCAAATAATTATCAGTGTTATGCAAGTATGGATCAAACCATTTTTGGCATAAGTTTCCTCCCTCTTGAACAATATAATTCCAAATCATCACTTCCATATTAGTTCAAGTTTTGAAAGATCAGAGTTCAAAATTCAAAGTGAATTTATCATCAAAGTACATACTCTACATGTCACCATATACTACCAAGAGATTCATTTTCATGCAGGCATTCACAGTAAGTACAAAAAAACACAATAGAATCAATGACAAAGCATTCACAACAAGACAGGCAAACAGCCAGTGTGCAAAAGGCAACAACTGTGCAAATACAAAGAGAAAGAAAACAAAATGACAATAGTAAATAAATAAGCAATAAATATTGAAAACATGAAATGAGGAGTCCTTAAAAGTGAGACTATTGGCTGTGGGAATAGTTCAGTTTGGGTTGAAGTTATCCGCTTTAGTACAAGAGCCTGACAGTTGAGGGGCAATAACTGTTCCTGGATCTGGTGGTATGGATTCTGAAGCTTCTAGCTCCTGTACCTCCTCCTGATAGCAACAGCAAGAGAGCATGGTCTGCATGATGCAGCTCCATGATGATGAATGCTGCTTTCCTTTTAAACCACTCTGCGTAGATGCGCTCAATGGTGGGAGGACTTTACCCAGGGTAGACTAGGCTGCATCCATTACTTTATGTAGGCTTTTCTGATCAAGGGCATTGGTGTTTCCATACCAGGCCAAAATGCAACTAGCCAATATACTCACCACCACACATCTATGGAAGTTTATCAAGATTTTAGATGACCTGCGAATCTTTGCAAACTTCAAAGAAAGTAGAGGAGCTACAGGGGCACAATTAAGAGCATCCTGTCTGGCAGCATCACTGCCTGGTATGGGAATTGCCCCTCTCTTAATCACAAGATACTGCAGAGAGTGATATGGACAGCCATCTGTAGTTGTGAACTTCCCATGATTCAGGACATTTACAAAGACAGGTGTGAAAAAAGGGCCCAAAGAATCATTGTGGACCCAAGTCACCCCAACCACTATTTATTCCCATTGCTACCATCTGGGAAACGGTAGCGCAGCATAAAAGCCAGGACCAACAGGCTCCACAACAGGTTCTTCCACCAGGCCATCAGACTGATTAACTCAGGCTGATTTGAGTGTATTTCTATGTTACATTGACTGTCATATTTATTTTTAATTATTATAAATTGATTGCATATTTCACTTTTAGACAGAGATGTAACATCAAGATTTTTACTCTTCATGTATGTGAAGGATGTAAGAAATAAAGTCAATGCAATTCAATTCAATACCATCCTTTTAGAAACCTTAAGTGTGTTGTTGGAGCTGTGTGTAGTCACACAGTCATATGTCAAGTGAATCGAGCAGGGGAGTAAGCACAACTTTGTATTGCAGCTCTTCTGATGGTTATTATGGAGGAGATGTTGTTGCCAATCTGAACTGACTGCAAGTGAGGAGGTCTAGGACCCATTTGCACAGCAAGGTATTGGAGCCTAGGATTTGAAGCTTATTGATTAGTTTTGAGGAGACAATAGCATTGAATGCTAACCTATAGACAATGAAGAACATTCTAATGTATGCATCTTCACTGTCCAGACGTTCCAGGGTAGAATGAAAAGCCAAGTAAATGGCACCTGCTGTATTCCTGCAGTGATGGTAGACAAATCAGAATGGATCCAAGTTGCTCTTCAGGCAGGAGTTGATATGTTTTATCACCACCCTCTCAAAACACTTCACCACATTGGATGTTAGTGCTACTGGACAATAGTCATTGAGGTAAGTGACCACAAGCTTGGTGAGTACTGGTATAATTGAAGCTTTCTGAAGCAGGTGGGTACCTCAGGATGCCGAACGGACAGATTAAAGTTATCAATGAACACTCTAGCAAGATGATTGGTATAGGTCTCCAGTACTTAGTCAGGTACCCCATGCTTTGCATGGGTTCACCCTCCCAAAGGGTGTGCTCATGTCAGCCTCAGAGAATGAAATCACGGGGTTATTGCAGGTTCTGAGAGTTTGTGAAGATGCTTGCATGCTTTGTTGGTCAAAGTGAGCATAAAAGTCGTTGATCTCTTGTGGGAGTGATGTCACATATGTCGCTTGGCTTGATCAACGCATCCATCAATCTATCAATCTGTTTGTCATTGATCAACAATTCCGTGCTGTTAATTCTGGTATTGATTGCTGTCGACCAGGCTGTATTTAATCCCAGTTCTCCAATGGACAGCAGGCTAGAATACGTAATGAGTCGTCCTCAGTCATTGATGGAAAGCACACAGGAAAATGATGACTTCACATTATGAAATTCAATTCTATTCATGTCCATGAAAGTGAAAGTCAGACAGGGCATACAACACACACTTCTGCTTGTTCTTTAGAGATTGAGAGTGTACTTCCACCTGACACATTTAGCAGCAAATTGAATAAGACACAAACATTCTTTTTGTCCTGTCTCCAAGTTTGGCTCCTTGGTGATTGTCAACTCACCTTTTTGTCAGTCAGTCAAAGGCAATGGTGAATTTCCTCATTACTGTGTAGCTTCACTGAGAAGTGGCTTTTGAGTTATGATAAATGGTCAATGTTTTTAAAAATAATAGTCAAAAAATTAACAAGAGGTCCTGTTGCCAAAATGAATTCATGAGAGATGAATTTGTGCAATGGGATACTAGTCGGTGGAGGATTTTCCTTTTGTGAGTGTTGAGTAAATGCTCTTCCTTTCCTATGTTTCAGAGAACATGTTGTGGATAGACCTGGAGCTCAGCTTTTGAACATGCTCAAACCTAACTGTTGTTTGCATTTTGCATCTCAACAACAGGGGTTCTGGTGATCTTGTCCCAGCCTGTAGGTTGAACAGGTTTCCATTAGTCTGTAGATTAGGTCCACTTTACTGCAGGGAATTGGTGCAGAACTGCATCAAGAAAGGTTGAAAAATGTGTTGAGGTATTGGTTATTCTTACTTGACACCTTCCAACACTGGAATTGGATCTCTGATAAACCCATTCATTAGACAATATAAAACCATAAATAATTAAATAATAAAGTTAATCATTCCAAGTGGAAATAAGTCCAGGACCAGCCTATTAACTCAGGATGTCTGACACTCCGAGGGAGGAGTTGTAAAGTTTGATTGCCACAGTGTTCTTTGACAAGGCCAGTTTATTGTCAATTCGTATCCCAAAGTTTTTGTGATCCTCCTCCATTTTCACACTGACCCCTTGGATGGAAACAGGGGTCACCCGTGCCTTAGCCCTCCTCAGGTCCACCACCAGCTCCTTAGTCTTTTTCACATTAAGCTGCAGACGATTCTGCTCACACCATGTGACAAAGTTTCCCACTGTAGCCCTGTACTCAGCCTTATCTCCCTTGCTGATGCATCCAGCTATGGCAGAGTCATCAGAAACCTTCTGAAGATGGCAAGACTCTGTGCAGCAGTTGAAGTCCAAGGTGCAGATGGTGAAGAGAAAGGGAGACAGGACAGTCTCCTGTGGAGCCCCAGTGCTGCTGACCACTCTGTCTGACACACAGTGTTGCAAGCGCACACACTGTGGTCTGCCAGTCAGGTAATCAATAATCCATGACATCAGCTAAATTCCACAAGCAGCTAAGTCTTTGAATAGTTTGAATAGGATCAGCTTCTACTTGCTGGTGTTGGTGGTCCAGAAGATAGCAAGTTGCTTTGATTGATTGATTGATGCATGTAGAATCTAGAGGGGTCTTGACAAGGTAAGTACTGAAAGGATGTTTTCTATTGTGCACAAATTTAGAATTAAAGATTAAAAATAAAACATCACCCATTAAAGACAAAGGTGTGATTTTTTTTTGTCTTGGAGAGTCATGCATATTTGGAGCTTCTTCTTCAGAGAGAAACTGAAAGTGTCAGTGAATATTTTTAAGTAAAGGTAAATATATCCTTGATATGCAAGGGAGTGAAAGTTTTTTTTACAGGTGGATGAGATGATGGAATTGAGGGTGCAATCATGCCAGGCATGACCTTATTAAATTATGAAGAAGGCTTGAATGGCTGAGTAAGTGGCTTTGAGTTCATATATTCATATGCATATTCTGTTATGGTTGAGTAAACATTAATTCTCCATTTTCTTAATCACAACAGTAGCACAAGTTAGTTTTATTTCCATCGTAATAAAATAAGTGAAGGGTACAAATGAGAAAAAATGGAGCATAAACCTAGAAATACCAATTATGAGTTTAATATTCAGCCTCTTTATGAGAAATGATGGCAACACACAGCAGTGCATAGTTAGATTGCATGGAGATTTGGAGATTTAAGGTCTGAAAATTGATGCTGGCTATTCAAAAACAGAAGTATCTGAACTATAGCATGGAAAGGATAAAGGCAGAACATGCATATGGTCAAAGCTTCAACAAGTTATTTCTGAAATGATTCCTCAACTTTGTCATGCTATGGTCCTAGTATACATGAAGAAATGACTGATGATGTTGCTTCTATCAATTTTAACTTCTAATCTTTTCAGGATTTGGTTTTGTTCTTTCAATTATTTCCTGGAAATAGGGGCATTTCCTGTCTCCCCAAGAAGCAACTTTGTGGATGAAACTCTGCTAATTGTTGAAAAGCACTATTGAAATCTAAAATTATCTGGTGAGAAACGTAATAATGGCCATGCCTCTGGAACTGATTTATTGTGGTTTACTTGCAGAATTCTCAAAGGGATATGGAACTGGAGAAGCACTTAGACCAGTTCATGTAAGACTCCAGATTTTCTCCCTGCAAAATTGTATTACTCTAACTCAAGTGCTTTATGTTGACTTTCCTGATTTTATTTTAAATGAATTTAATTCTCAAATCACCAAAGTAGCATTTGACGCTTGAAAAATTTGAAATAATATTCCAAACTTCTAAAATACTATTCCAGTAACTTGTCCATAATTCTTTTGCACATGTTAGTATTCTTGCATAACAGTTAAGCTATAATTCAAGACTAATTTTGTTTCACTCCACTCTTTATATTCTTACATCCAAAAACAAGGCTGCCTGTTTGTTTTGTTCTTTCCTTGCTAAGAAACTCAATTGTTCCCTGGCGTTACTCATAATATAAACTCATAACATAGGGAGAAACCTTTTGATGATCCCATTCTCTGCTATTTGGGTCAAAATGGTCTCTTTCTTTCTCACATCATTTGGAGAGAACTCAGTAATCAAATTATATCCGAGCTTTTTACACATTCATCACAATTCATCTGAATTGTTTTCTACTGCTTTCACCATTTAATTAACTGAACCAATGCACAATCTAATGGAGGAACTTAGCACATTGAGTAGCATTGGCAAGAGGAAAGAGATTATCAACATTTGGTTCAAAACCCAATTACTAATTAGATTGGTTGATTGCTGCACAGTCCTGATTCTATAGGACAATAATCAGGCCTGCTTTTTTTTTAACTTCACCCAGTAACTACTAAAAACATTCATTGTGTACTATTAGCTCCCAAGTCTCTTTCTATATTCAGTGGCCTCTTTATTTAGTACCTCCTGTGGTTACTGTGTGTATCTTTCTGGCCTTCTACTGCAGTAGCCCATCCACCTCAAGGTTCGATGTGTTGTGTGTTTGGCGATGCTCTCCTGAGTGCTGCTCATGTGACCATTCAGCACTTATTTCAGCTTTTAGAAATCAGCTCATTCTGCTCACTCAGACGTTTCCTCTGCAGAACCTCAAAAGAAAACAGTGATACGATAACTGGGAGGTCAAATAAAAACCAAGCTATATAGGAATTTCTTCTTGCAGAGGTTAGTGAAGGGACAGTTGTTGTGGATAGATCACTGGAGGTATTCAAGGCGAGGTAGATAAATTTTTGAAGGTCACAGAACCTGAGGCTATGGGGAACTGGCACAGAAGATGAATTGAGGCCTAAGGCAAATAAACCATGATCATTTTGAATGTTGAGGCAAGTTTCAGTGGCCTGGTCTGATTTTCCTTTGCTCTGATATTGTACGATTTAAAGGACTACTCACACACTTGCCTGCTCTTTGGCACAGTAGAGACTTCAGAACTTGGAAATATTTTTCAAGTCACTTGCATGGGTAGTCCTTTCACTAATGTAGGTTGCATCTACAAATGTGTCAAAGAGGCACAAATCTACATGGAAATCCTAACAGAAGAGGCATAGCTCACAATTATAGATCCTATCCGAGGAATCAGATAACCTCAAAAGCTTACTAGGCATATGGTTTACCAAGATGATTACCAAAGAAATCTGTGACCTTGTCATCTGGATTTAGTATTGTAGTATTACCACTTCAAAGTCATGACCACATTCAATTGCTGAGCTTCAGAATTGTTACGGGTGGATCCACATCTCCCACTCTATGCTCATTACAGCATGATGAATGGGTTATGCTTCAGAAAAGAAAATCCTCCACTTATCCTTCAGCAGAACAGAAGAGGAAGAACGGAGTCTCAGATTTTCCAGCATTGTCAACTTCCCTATTCTCCAGACCGTGGTAGACAGGGATTGCTATCCTTGGCCTTTATAAAAGAAAATGAACAGTGAGTGGGGCCCATAATAGCAGGTGATCTGTAAGGTGAACCTCACTGTAACATTCCCTTCACATAATAAGTACTTTAACATTTAATTGTACTTCTTCACTATTCAAAATTAAACCCAGTACAAAGTATTTTGGAATTCAAGACCAATTTGTGTATTCATAAAAATAAGAAACTAAAGGGTATTGAGGGAATTTAGAAAAGTTCAAAACAAAATTTGCTGGAGACATTTGGCAGATCAGGCAATATTGTTAAAAAGGTGGAACAGTCAATATTTCAGGTTGTCTTTAAGTTCTGGAGAACATGTAGGGGTGGATTGAGGGTGTTACTCTACCATTCAAAATTAACTTAGTTTTTCCACTTCCAGTGCATAACAAAAGGTAGTTGACCAGAAAGGATAACTCTGCTACTTTCTCCAGAGATACCGCCTAACCGGCTGACCAATTTCAGAATATTCAGTCTTCAGTTTTGGATTTCCATCAACAGAAATTTTTTCATTTTATGGGAACAAAAAACTATAGGGATCCTGTAGTAAAGTGGCACCCGGATGAAATATCAGCCATGAATTTCAAACTAGGCAGAAATTACTTGATGGCATGTGTAGGGAGTGAGACCTGGTCACTGAAGGTTCAGAGTGATGCACCTAAAGGCTGCCTGTTTTGGTACTGAATATAGCTTGTTGAGCTCTCACCTTCAGATATTCAATGCGGTCACAATATTTCTTCCTGCATTGCCATTTATTAAAAAGCATGTCTGAGAGAAAAGTATGCATGCATTATTATGATTAAAACTCATGATCTTTGAACCTAATTGCATCAGTAGCATTTTCAATACAAATTCAGGTACAAATAGAAGTTATTGTACTAGAAGAGTTTCACATTGTCATAAATACCATTGTAGTTGATCATGAAAGATTCTTTGCAGGCATTTTGAAGATGAGTGAAAAATCATGCTGTCCTATCTAAAAACAACTGAAAAGAGATGGCCTGTTCATTATTAGGTCATTTATTGGTGATCATTCTGTGCAAATTTACTGTTGTGTTTTCTGTTTGACAATGACCACACTTAAAAATGATTTTTTTTTGTGAAGCACTTTTAGATGAGAATCTGGGAATGCACTGTTTATATGCAAGATTACTTTCCTTTCACTAATAGTTAATAGTAATTGTAGAAAAATATTAATATTTGTAAACTCTTTCACCCTTGGATTGTTTCATTTGCAGACTTAATTTCTATTCAGTTTTCAAATCATGGCATGGCAAAGAGTTTTAGGATTTGCTGAGAGATAGAGTGGGAGAGAAAGAGCGACAGTTTTTGATGAACATGATAATTTGTTTTATGACAATCCCATGATTTTTATGACCACAATTAATGATACTAAAGTTTAACTCAAAATTTATTTAATAGACTGAATTTAAATTCTCCAGCTGTAGTGATTGTATTTTTAGGCAATGAGAAAAGTATGAAGACTGGTTTTTTGATACCACCTCTTTCCCTCTCCAGAAAGAACAGATAGACTCAGAATATTAGAAACCTCCCGATTATGAACACAGCAACATTACTGCTAAGTTACTGTGTCCTTTGTTTTTGCACTCCTTAGGCACATGTCCAGCTCTTCACATTGAATGAAATATTAGTTAAATGTGTATTCCCTCTGGTAATTAAGAAACCACAGAAGTAAATGGCACCAATGTAGCACACTGGTTAGTGTGATGCTATTACAGCTCAGGGTTTTCCAGAATTCGGAGTTCAATTCTAGCGCCATTCTGTAAGGAGCCTGTATGTTCTCTCCATGGACTATGTGGGCTTTCTCTGGGTGCTTTGGCTTTCTTTCACTGTATAAAGACATACTCAGTAGACAAATTGGTCATTGTAAATTGCCTGTGTTTAGATTAGGGTTAATAGGGTTTGTTGGCAGTTGTGCAGTGTGGTTCAAAGGGCTAGAAGGGCCTAATCCAAGCTAAATCACTAAATAAAGGGCCAGATGGGCCTACTCCGTGCTATATTGCTGTAAAGGGCCTACTCTGTGCTATATCAATAAGTAAAAGGTCGGAAGGCCCTACTCCATGCTGTATAACTAATTAAAGGGCCAAAAGGGCCTACGCTGTGCTATATCGCTAGATAAAGGGCCAAAAGGGCCTACACTGTGCTATATCGCTAGATAAAGGGCCAAAAGGGCCTACTCTGTGCTATTTCGCTAAGTAAAGGGCCAAAAGGGCCTACGCTGTGCTATATCGCTAGATAAAGGGCCAAAAGGGCCTACTCTGTGCTATTTCGCTAAGTAAAGGGCCAAAAAGGCCTATGCCGTGCTATATCACTAGGTAAAGGGCCAGAAAGGCCTACTCTGTGTTATATTGCTAAATAAACCAAAATAAATTAGTATAAGTTGCAAAATAGAAAGTCAATAAGGGTTATACAAGAGTCTCATTTTGCAGTTTACCTGGTTCATTTGATTTAACTATTCTATTTGTTATGTACCCCGTAACTGGGTCACTTACCAGCAAAGATAGAGAGGTCCATTGAAGTCTGATGGTGCTATTTTTAACAGTATTTATTGATAAAAATACACAAAAATAATATCAATGCAAACATACAGATAATATACGTTGTCAATACTAAATCTAAAAGCGCGGATATAATAATACTCAATAAGAAATAGCTCTGTCGTTGTCTAGGGGATAATGTATTGTCCGATGGAAATATAAAAGTCACTTTAGTTCATTCAAGCTGCAGCTTTTGGTTGGAGAGAGAGACGGAGGTTTAGAACTTGCCCAGTTTTCCGTTTTATGATGTCGATCCTTTGAAATGGCATCGGTGATGATCTCTTCCTTAGCTAAGCCGCCTTTCGTGGTAGGGCCTCAATCCCGGGGCAACAGGAAAGGAAGGACACATGTGGGCCCTCCACTGACTGTCACTATTAAACGCTGTCATGGGACTTCTAGCATTTCTCCTGGTGCATGTCAAGGGGCTGCTCCCCAGACCCTCCCCCATCCTAACTCACAGGGTCCCAGATGTCAACCAGGTCGGGATGATGCAATCCCTCAACCAACCCCCTCTGATCACTCCCTGAGGGCTTCCATGAAGTACAGTACTCAACACACAACTCTGTCTCCAAGAGACAACGACCTGTTCCGTGGCTTTGTATGGCTGAGGGCCAGGACATTCCAAACGTCTCTCTCTCATTTCCTGGGTCTCCTGACCCGACTGAACAGCGATCTTGTGATTCTCAAAAAGGAGGGGGGGGGGGGCCACAGGCGTAACATATTCAAATTCATTTTTCTGCATAATGGTGTTGCAGGCAAAAACCTGCATTTATTGCCCTCAGGAAGGTTGTGTTGAGCTGTCTTTGATTCAACATGGTACTTTTGGTGAATGTGCTCCCACAGTGTTGTTGAGTTTCAGTGGTGTAGAACTGCTACCTCATATGAACATTCTGCCATTATATGAAGCTATGGTTCATCCTTTCCTTCAGCATCACTTTGTTGTGCTAATCACCCATCCCTTAATTCCCTGTTATAATGAGAAAATAAAGTAGCTGAATTATGCACATTTTCCCACACTACCATGCGACAATGACCTACCTACCTGATTTAGTGGTGTCCACTGACAGATAAGCATTTGGCAGTAAACCGGGTTTAGTATCTCTGCTCTTCATCAAAATAAAATATGTTATTATCGGTCTGCATTTCCTCAGCATCAGTCATGACTTTTGTAGTGAAATTCCTGGAATGGGGTTTGAACTCACAACTTCTTGCCTCACAGACTGCCAACTGTGCCACAGCTAAAGCACATTCAATAAAAATATATACAAAAAACACAGGTGCCATAATATGAGGAAAGAGAAACAGAATTAGTGTTTCAGGTTAGCAACTCTTTGCCATTCTATGACATTAAATAATAATGTTGTTTCTCTTTGCTCAGATAGTGCTTGATCTGTTGCATAGTGTCCTCAACCTAGAACACAGATTCATGTTTCTTTTCATGAATACTTCCTTACCTGATATGATAGGCATTTTCATAGAGTGTGTGGATGTAGCTTCCTCATATTTATTGAAAATTCAAGGGAACAAAGTTTGGACAGCCGCTAAGATACTCACATTCCTGCAGTGCCTTTAACAATTCCGAGTAGTAAGAAAAATCCTTTTCAATGAAATATTTTTGAATTTACTCTCTGTTGTAATATAGAAAAAAGCTAACTATAACATCTCAGAAACCGCAATATGAGAATGACAGATAATTATCTGTGATTTGCTAAGGTATAGAGATTGGCCAGAACAGGAAGAATAAGATGGTGCAACTTGCTGGTTTTAGCGATGACTGATTGGTGGCCAAAGAAACAAAGAAACCAAATAACCGATTTGTTACTCAGACTTTTTCTGCTGAACATTCACTGCCTGTGGCTTCCTTGTTGGAGTTGAGCTGAGTGGCCTGTACAATCAGGAAGTTTTGCAGTGTGGCTGGAGTCTCGTTGACGCAGGACAGTTGCAGCATGTTCGGGCTGGAGCTGCTGGAGCGGACCTGGAGGCAATTCAATGCGGTGGAGCCGTGACGAGGAAAGATCCGAGGTTTGATCAATTTAAGAGCGGAGCTGAATTGGAAAGCTTGAATACTGGCCAAATTGAGGTGGGCAATCCCGAGCCCGAGGACAAGGAACATCTCAGGTTGGATGTTTTAAGCACGAGGTTAGGTTGTCGGGATCCGAAGAGAGAGATGGGCCAGTTCAGCTCGCTGCTCCATGGGCTTTGCTTGTCTCTGTGCTGGACTGAAGAAGCGCCCTACAACTTGAGGATGTCTTGATCCTGATGCCTGGCATTGTAAGCTTCAGTTCTGAATGCTGCTTGGTTGATTTTATTGTTTGCATGTTTTTTTTTCTCTCTCTGCACTCTGGGCATTTGGCAGTCTTCATTTGTTTTTATTTGATTCTATTAGGGTTAATTTTGTCATGGCTGCCTGTAAGTCGACAAATTCCAAGGTTGTATAAAGTATACTTATTTTGTTAATAAAATGTACTTTGAACTTTGAATAATTTTCCATCTCATCTTCAAAAAAAGGCCGTGACTTTTTTTTCAGCTTTCTGAGAGGGCAGATGAAGTTTCAGGGAGCACACCTTTTCCTTAGAAATCCACCAAAATGTCTTCCTGCCTTGAATTGGAATAACTTTTCAATCAGGAGATGAGTCACTCCTGACAAGGAAACATCTACAAACAACGAAGTACATTATATAGGCAAAGAGCTGGGGAGGATTATGTCACAGATTTTAACAAGTCCCGGAAAGTTCAGAAACGCTTTGGAAGAAGATTATTAATAACATCACTTATTAAAAGTAACAAGGCTAACTTTTCTACAACATTAGCTGAATCCAAACTCTGAACTTTGAAAGTTGGGCAGATCGAGGCAAACAGATGAGGAATTGTGGGTTAAGTTATAGGTTTCAATGTAAGTTTCCATGATCTTCTGAACTCACTCAAAAGAAGCTTTTTTGGAAGCTGTCCTTACATCTGCTTATATCCACTGTAATGAAGTGCTTTGTGAGGATGATGATAAAACATATAACCTCCTGCATGAGAAGTGACTTGGATCGATTCCAATTTACCTACTGCCACAACAAGAGTACAGATGCCATTTCATTGATCTCTGCAACATCTGGACAGTGATATACATCAGGATGCTCTTCATTTACTATAGCTCAGCATTCAATACTGTTACCCCCTCAAACCTAATAAGCTTCAAGACCCAGGCCTCTGTACCTCCTTATGCAACTGGATCCTCAATTTCCTCACTTGCAGACTCCAGTCAGTTTGGATTGGCAACAACATCTGCTCCACAATTATCATCAGCACTGGTATACCACAAGGTTGTGTTCTTAGACCCCTGCTCTACTCACTTTACACTTATTAATGAGGCTAAAAACAGCTCCGATGCCATATTGAAGGCTTGCTGGCAATATCGCTGTTGTTGACCGAATCAAAGTTGATGACGAATCAGCATTGAGGAGAGAGACTGAAAATTTGGCTGAGTGGTGCCACAACAACAACTTGTCACTCAATGTCAGAAAGACCAAGGAGCTGATTATTAACATCAGAAGGAGGAAACTGGAGGCCCATGAGCCAGTCCTTATCAGGGATCAGAGGTGGAAGGGTCAGCAGCTATAAATACCTCTGTGTTAGCATGTCAGGGGATCTGTCCTAGGTCTAGCAATAAGTGGCATTACAAAGAAAGCACGGCAGTGCCTCTATTTCCTTAGCAATTGGTATAGATTCAGCATGTCACCTAAAAATTTGACAAGATTCTTCAGGTATATGGTGAGGATATTGACTGATTGCATCATGGCCTGGTATGGAAACACCACTGCCCTTGAATGGAACAGCCTGCAAAAAGTAGAGATACTGCACAATCCATCAGCGGTAAAGCCCTCTCTACTGTCAAGCACAACTACATGGAGCGTTGTCACAGGAAAGTAACATCCACCATCATTTCCTCCACTATCCAAGCATGCTCTCTTCTCACCGCTGCCAAGAGGAAGGAGGTACAGGAGCCTCATGACCTACACCGCCAGGTTCAGGAGCAGTTAATAACCCTCAGCCATCAGGCTCTTGAACCAGAGGGTGGAATTTCACTTAGCTTCACTCACCCCAACACTGAACTGTTCCCACAACTTATTGACTCACTTTCAAGGACTCTTCATCCCATGTTCTTAATACTTAATGCATATTTATTATTATTATTATTATTATTATTATAGATTTTCTTTTTATATTTGCACTTTTTGCTGTTCTTTGCATGTTGGTTGTTTATCCATCTTGTTGTGTGTGGTCTTTCATTGGTTCTATTGTGTTTCTTCGTACTTACTCCGAATGCCTGCAAGAAAATGAATCTCAGCATTGTATATCTTGACATATATGTACTTTGATAATAAATTTACTTTGAACTTTGACCTTAACTTCAAGACTATGCAAAATCTCAGAATAGGGTGGTTGCCATTGTAGGTTTTAACCAACTACAGCCATATGAAGCATTCTTTTTAAAAACACAGGGCATAATGGATAACTTCTTAAAACATATACAATGTATACTTTTAATTTGATAAATTAACTGGAAAATACTGTACATACTAGTGTGGCCAATAGTCTCTATATATTTTAAGACTAATTCCATTTTCTTTAGATTAAATTTCCAATAATAAATATTAAAACGCTCTGACTAAAATGCTTATTTTTGTGCAATTATTTTATTTTCAAAGTATTGATAAATGTGCACCTGGTTATCATTATTAGGAACAGCATATCAAAATATGCTTTGAATGAATTTTTTAATAGAATTGTTTATTTTGGCTAACTATTTTTATGCTTATGTTGGTTCCTGGAAGAATCTTACACAGCCAGGATGCAAATAAATTTAAATGAAAATCTGAGGGAAAAAGATAATAATTTTTAACTTTGTGGGCAGTTTGTACTTGTATGGTGACTGGTTCCAAAGTGAAAACTCTTGATCTATTGTCTCAAAGAATCAATGCAAGAAACATTTAATTGGTGAGTTAGTTTGAAGTGAAGCTTTGTACAGAGGAATAACTTAGAGGTTTCTATTTGCTTTTACCCCACCATTAATTAACTGCACAGCGCCTATCAATTTTATCCCCAAGTTCAGGAACACTTCAACATTGCCAATAAAAAAGTCAGAATTAAATAGTGGAGGACAGTGGAGGTCTTTCAGCAATGTAGTATAGATGACTTTACAGAGTCAATGAGTTGCTAGGCCAGGCCATAGGGTAAATTTTGGAATAAGGACGAGGATTTTAAATCAAATCATCATTGAACCTGCCTAAAATGTAGGCTTGAGCACAAGAGAGTGATGGACAAACATAACAATAGTGAAAGAATGAAGGCTGGTTATTGTCCATTAATGTGGTCAAATCCAGAAGTTGTAACAGGAGAAAAGAAGTTTCTGCAGCAGAGGAGCTGAGGCACAATCAGAGAAAAGCTATGTATGTAGGTGAAGTCGATATTTTTAGGGACAATATGGCTATACGACTCAAAACTCATTTTACCAAATGTGACTCAGAGATTATGAACTGAAATATCATAAACATGTTTTGAACATTGTTCACAGAATGCATACCAGGACTATTGTGAGATTGAAAATATGAGTTATGAGTTGGTCTTTTGGAAATTTGCAGGCTGATAGGAGATTTTGATAGCATGGGTAAACAGAAGCTATCACTGCAGAGAATGGTTTCGCAATCAGTTATCATTATTGGATATCTTGGAAGTATGCTTTGAAAGCAATCTTTTGTTTTAGAAATAGATTTAAGATGATTGTAGAAGATCCAGAGGGAAAGGGCTTCCCATCAGCAATACATCAGGTTCTCTTAAATCGTATCTGAACTGAAAAGAGATTAAAGTAACTCTAAGAGGTGCTGAATGAGGAATATACAGAAATTCAGTTAAAAAAATAAACTGATTGTTCTTCAAAAGGCACAAGGCAATTCACTGCTGTTTCACATCTCCTGTGACCTGAGCTCCCGTGCTGTGAAAGTGGAATTTGTGCATTTTCTGTATGTGTATCTCCAAATTTCCTCCCATGCTCCAAGTTTGCTTTACATCCCAAAGACGTGCCAGGTTGTAGGTTAATTGGCTACTGTAGATTACCCCTCTTGTGTTGATAAATAGCAGGTAAATCAGAATATAGAACAGCAACTAGGGTAATGAGGAGAGCTAACGTAAATTTTAAGGGCAAAAGGGCTCTCTTTTTCTGCTGTGAACGTGATATGAAAACTGACCACAGGCCAAATATGCTCCTCTGTTATAAATTTCTACCAATCCCTAAAAGTACATTAATGTCATCGCAGAGAGTGCTGGGTATATGGACATTGTTTCAAAACTCACTGCGAGGGTTCAGATCACAAAGGCATATGGAGCAGGATACTGCAGATTGTAAATTTACTTGAAAGAAAGATAAAATAATTTGCATTTTTATTGCTGCTTTCCTCAGGATATTACCATGTGCTTCACAGGCAATGAATCAATTTTTGAAATGTAGCCACTTGCAGGTAAACAAGACCCAATTGACACAGTTCAGCCTCTCACTAATAACACTGAGGTGATCTGAAATTTAAGCAGTTTGGTATTTAGCTGAGAAATGAAATATTGCTTGGCTTTTGGAGTGCTCTGTGCTTGCTTCTGAAGAAATGCCAAGACAAACTTTAATTATGCTCAAACATGTGGTCACTCATTGAGTTAATATGCAATGTAATTGCCTTCACCTCCAAAATATTGAGCTATTGGGTCAGGTTGTGTTCTGATTTATCATGTTGGTATGTAATTGACATTTTAAAATCATTGCTATGTTCTCGCCTCCATGCTGCCATAATTTATTTTAAAAATATCTGACATTTGAAGCATTGAACTTATTTCATGGATGGATGCTATCTATGTACATGCATTTTCAAAAATACACATAGTTGTCCATTAACCTATTAAAGGAGCACGCAGAGAACTCCTGTGAAACCTTTCCAATACACCTGTTGTGGTGATACACATTCAAAGCATTACTACAAGAGGATAGAAACGTCCAAGAAAAATTTTGAAATACTCTGTTCTGTTGAAGTTTGATTTCTCGATAGGGTGAAGGGATGGGGAACAGACCCAGCCTAAGAACAACTGACCAGAAATGTACAGCCTTTCAAGGGTTACTAATGGAATTTAAAACTGAGAGGCATTGTGTAAAACTATTGAGAATATAGCAATAATGACATGAGTATAAATATAATCAGAGGACATATTAGAAACAAATTGGGAGAAAAAGCACCAGGAAGCTGAGAATTGTTTTCCCACAATCTATTGTGAACTTTAATACGAAGAAGGATGGAAGAATACTCAATAATACATCTAACAGGAATTGGAAGACAAAATCTTGAAAAGTAGCAGAACACAAAGTTCTACAGGAAAAGTCAATATTATTGTAGTCAGTTGGAATTCCAGCTGAAGATGACCTATCTTTATATGAAGACTGCTTTCAGTTCAATCTATTAGTAAATCAGTATTTACACCTTTCAGGCTTTCCTAGAGCAAAAATTAAGATACCCTTGAAGTCCTTTGTAGGAATTTCTCCAATTAATTTGTAAAGTACTTTCAGATGCTATTATTGCCTAAACAATGAGCATCATAGATTACTGCTGCGTTAAACCATTATTGCATTCAGCATTAATAACCTCTTGGGAGCCCAATACAAAGTTATGAATTTGGCCAAAAAGTTATTTAAAATAGAGTTAAGGTGATTTATCATGCACACCTCCCATTAGGACAACAGTCATCTTAATGCAGCTGTCTGAAAAAAGTTGTTGGCCCTTAAACGAATGCACCAACAACACACATTATATGTAGCCTGTGCATATACATCATAGTGGCTCAGATCCACTGCAGGAGGTATCACTGAGAGAGAAGGAATTCATCCTTCTACACTCACAAGAGGCTATGCAGAGTCATGAGGTTAGGTCCCCCCTCTGACTTTTGGATAATGAATGATGCTCCACATCATGAGCTGCATAATTGGGAAATAGAGTTATCCTACTGTGCCAGTAGGTAGGGATAAGACAGGTCCTCGGGATAAAATACTGAACTGGGGAAAGGCTCATTAAAAATGTATTTCACAAACACAAGAAAGCCTGCAAATGCTGGAAATACAAATCAACACACACAAAATGCTGGAGGAACTCAGCAGGTCAGGCTGCATCTATGGAAAAGAGTAAACAATTGACGTTTTGGGTTGAAACTCTTCTTCGGGACTGAAATGGAAAATGGGGAGGAGATGCCTGAATTAAAAGATGGGGAGAGGGAAAGACGCTAGCTTGAAGGTGATAGGTGATACCAATAAGTGGGAAAGGCCTAGTGCTGGAGAAGAAAGAATCTGATAGGCGAGGATAATGGACAATAGGATAAAGGGAAAGAGGAGGGGACCTGGAAGAAGTAATAGACAGGTGAGAAGAAGTAAAAAGTCAGAGTGGGGAATACAAGAAGTGGGGGAGGAGTTTTGTTCACTGGAAGGAGAAATTGATATTCATCCCATCAGGTTGGAGGGTACCCAGAGGAATATAAGGTGTTGATCCTCCACCTTGAAGATGACCTTATCTTGGCACAAGAGGAGGGTATGGATCAACATGTTGTAATGGGAAACATAAATAAAATGTTGACCACCAAGAAGTCTGGCTTGTCGCGGACGGTGTGGCGGTGATCAAATTAGCGGCCCCCAATTTCCGATGGATCTCACCAACGTTGAGGAAGCCACAATGTAGAGGACTGCTGGACACAATAGATGACTTCAGCAGATTCGAAAGTGAAGTGTTGCCTCACCTGGAAGGGCTGTTTTGGGTCCTGAATGGAGGTGAGGGAAGAGGTGTAGGGGAAGGTGAAACACTTAGGAGCTTGCAGGGATAAGTGCCTGGAGGGAGATTAGTGGCGAGGGGTGAATGGACAAGGGAATTGCAGAAGGTGTGATCCCTGCAGAAAGTGTAAGCTGGGAGGAAGGTAAGAATATCTTTATTGGTAGGGTCCCTTTAGAGATGCTGGAAGTGGTGGAGGATAATGTGTGGAATGCAGAGGCTGATGAGGTGATAGTTAAGGACAAGAGGGACTCTATCACTATTATGATAGTGGGAAGATGGGGCAAGTGCAGATGTATAGGAAGTGGAAGAGATGTGGATGAGGGCAGCATCAATAGTATACGGAGGGAACCCTATTCCTTTAAGAGGGAGGTCATCTCTGATGTACAGTATTTCAGAGAAACTGGGGAAAATAGATCGGGGGTAGCTGGTTGGGGTAAATCAACATTTGACATATTGTAATCTTTTAAAGACCAGCTGGTTAAAGTTCAGGATCAGCATGTTCCTGTGAGGATGAACAATAAGGATCACAGGACTCAAGAACAAAGAGATATGTTTAATCTAATCAAAAAGAAATGAAGCATATGAAAGATTTAGGAAACTGAAATTGAACAAGGCACTTGACAGTATGTAAAAAAATCAAGAAAGAACTCAGTCAAAGAATAAGGGAGACTCAATGGGCCATAACATTTCTTTCATAAGTTGGATTAAAGAGAATCCCAAGGTATTTATGCATATATTAAAAATTGGAACACAGGGAGTGAAAGAGAAGGACACTCAAAAGTAAAGGGAATTTATGTATGGAGTGGGAGGAAGTGGAATAAGTTGATAATAAGTTATTTGCATTGGTATTCCCCAAAGAGAAGTACATGGATTATAATAAGATCGGGGAGATGTATGTTGATATTCCAGGCTATTTTGATTTTAAAAAGGAGGAGATGCTAGGTCTCTTGGAAGAATTTAAGGTGGATGAGTCCCCATAACCTAACAGGATCTATAGCAGGATAGTGATGGAGGCGGGAGAGGAGATTGCTGGGTCCTTGACAGAGATCTTTCCTGTTTAGACCTGGATGAGAACCCAATAAATGGAGAAAAATGAATGCTGATCCTTTGTTTAAAGAGGGCAACAGGGATAATTAAAGATATCGTAGACCAGTGAGCCTTACACTGAACAAGATTTTGAAAGGCATGATTTACTCACTTTCTAAGAAGTATGAATAATGGGGATAGTCAGCATGGGTACAGATGACTACCTTACCCTACATTTTCCAGCAAGATAGGGTAGGTCAAACATATGAACTTAATTATGCTTTTTTGAGGAAGTGACAAAAATGATTGTTGATGATAGCAGAATGGATATTATCTACATGAGCTTTAATAAAACTTTTAACATGGTTCCTGATGCTGTTCTAATCAAGAAGTTTAGGTGACATGGTGAGTTGGTAAATTAGATACAAAAGTTGGCTTGGTTATAAATCACAGAGGATAACTGTTTTCCTGACTGGAGTTCTGTGATCAGTAGTGTTTTGCAACAATCATTTTCGGTACAATTGAGAGAAAGAAAAGGTTTGTAAACAGAAAAAAATGGTGTAGTGAATGATTGTGAAGAAGATTGTCAAAAAATTATCAAGATACAGATATTATCCTATATATTCAAATCCGGATTTAATTTGATAATCAACAAACTGCACATAGTGTGAATAGAAATTGTTCCCATTTGGGGAAGGATTTGGATTATTAGCAGAAGCCATTAAAGACCATGTGGACAAAGAGACACTCAATAGGCTGCTAAACAAGATAAGGACCAATGATAATAAGGGAAAGATACTAATATAGATAGAAGTTTAGCAGACTAGCAGGAGGCAAAGAGTGGGAACAAAGAGGACTTTTTTTGGGTTGGTTGTCAGTGACTAGTCATGTTCTACAAGGGAAGCCAAATAAAGGGTGTAAAGGTAATAAGGCAGAAGAGTTAAAGTGTGTGTACTTCAATGCCAGAAGCATCAGGAACAAAGGTGATGAACTGAGAGCTTGGATGCATACATGGAATTATGATGTAGTGGCCATTATGGAGATTTGGCTGGCACCAGGGCAGGAATGGATTCTCAATATTCCTGGATTTCAGTGCTTTAAAAGGGATAGAGAGGGGGGGAAAGTGGAAGAGGGATGGCATTACTGGTCAGGGATACTATTATAGCTGCAGAAAGGGTGGGCAATGTAGCAGGATCCTCTTTTGAGTCAGTATGGGTGGAAGTCAGGAACAGTAAGGGAGCAGTTACTCTATTGGGAGTATTCTATAGGCCCCCTGGTAGCAGCAGAGATACCGAGGAGCAGATTGGGAGGCAGATTTTGGAAAGGTGCAAAAATAACAGGGTTGTTATCATGGATGACTTTAACTTCCCTAGTATTGATTGGGACTTGATTAGTTCTGAGGGTTTAGATGGGGCAGAGTTTGTTAAGTGTGCCCAGGATGGATTCCTGTCACAGTATGTTGACAGGCCAACTTGGGGGAATGCCATACTAGATCTAGTATTAGGTAACAAACCGGGTCAGGTCACAGATCTGTCTGTGGGTGAGCATCTGAGGGACAGTGATCACCGCTCCCCGACCTTTAGCATTATCATGGAAAAGGATAGAATCAGAGAGAACAGGAAAATTTTTAATTGGGGAAGGGCAAATTATGAGGTTATGAGGTTATAAGGGTAGAACTTGCGAGTGTGAATTGGGATGATGTTTTTGCAGGGAAATGTACTATGGACATGTGGTCGATGTCTAGGGATATCTTGCAGGATGTTAGGGATAAATTTGTCCTGGTGAGGAAGATAAAGAATGGTAGGGTGAAGTGAGGTGGAAAATCTAGTAAGGTGGAAGAAGGCAGCATACATGAGATTTAGGGAGCAAAGATCAGATGGGTCTATTGGGGAATATAGAGTAGCAAGAAAGGAGCTTAAGAAGGGGCTGAGAAGAGCAAGAAGGGGGCATGAGAAGGCCTTGGCCAGTAGGGTAAAGGAAAACCCCAAGGCATTCCTCAATTATGTGAAGAACAAAAGGATGACAGGAGTGAAGGTAGGACCGATTAGAGATAAAAGTGTGAAGATGTGCCTGGAGGCTGTGGAAGTGTGCGAGGTCCTCAATGAAAACTTCTCTTCGGTATTCATCACTGAGAGGGTACTTGATGATGGTAAGGACAATATGAGTGAGGTTGATGTTCTGGAGCATGATAATATTAAGGGAGAGGAGGTGTTGGAGTTGTTAAAATACATTAGGACAGATAAGTCCCCGGGGCCTGATGGAATATTCCCCAGGCTGCTCCACGATGCAAGGGAAGAGATTGCTGAAACTCTGGCTAGGATCTTTATGTCGTTGTTGTCCACAGAAATGGTACCGAAGGATTGGAGGGAGGACAATGCTGTCCCCTTGTTCAAAAAAGGTAGTAGGGATAGTCCGGGTAATTATAGACCAGTGAGCCTTATGTCTGTGGTGGGAAAGCTGCTGGAAAAGATTCTTAGAGATAGGATCTATGTGCAGTTAGAGAATCATGGTCTGATCAGCATGGCTTTGCGAAGGGCAGATCATGCCTAACAAGCCTGATAGAGTTCTTTGAGGAGGTGACCAGGCATATAGATGAGGGTAGTGTTGTGGATGTGATCTACATAGATTTTAGTAAGGCATTTGACAAGTTTCCACATGGTAGGCTTATTCAGAAAGTCAGAAGGCATGGGATCCGGGGAAGTTTGGCCAGGTGGATTCAGAATTAGCTTGCCTGCAGAAAGCAGAGGGTCATGGTGGAGGGAGTACATTCAGATTGGAGGGTTGTGACTAGTGGTGTTCCACAAGGATACGTACTGGGACCTCTACTTTTCGTGATTTTTATTAACGACCTGGATGTGGGGGTAGAAGGGTGGGTTGGCAAGTTTGCAGATGACACAAAGTTTGATGGTGTTGTAGATAGTGTAGAGGATTGTCGAAGATTGCAGAGAGACATTGATAGGATGCAGAAGTGGGCTGAGAAGTGGCAGATGGAGTTCAACCCGGAGAAGTGTGAGGTGGTACACTTTGGAAGGACAAACTCCAAGGCAGAGTACAAAATAAATGGCAGGATACTTGGGAGTGTGGAGGAGCAGGGGGATCTGGGGGTACATGTCCCAGATCCCTGAAAGTTGCCTCACAGGTAGATAGGGTAGTTAAGAAAGTTTATGGGATGTTAGATTTCATAAGTCGAGTGATAGAGTTTAAGAGATGTGATGTAATGATTCAGCTCTATAAAACTCTGGTTAGGTCACACTTAGAGTACTGTGCCCATTTCTGATCGTCTCACTATAGGAAGGACGTGGAAGCATTGGAACGGGTACAGAGGAGATTTACCAGGATGCTGCCTGGTTTAGAGAGTATGCATTATGATCAGAGATTAAGGGAGCTAGGGCTTCACTCTTTGGAGAGAAGGAGGATGAAAGGAGACATGATAGAGGTGTACAAAATATTAAGAGGAATTGACAGAGTGGACAGCCAGCACCTCTTCCCCAGGACACCACTGCTCAGTACAAGAGGACATGGCTTTAAAGTAAGGGGAGGGGAGTTCAAGGGGGATATTTGAGGAAGGATTTTCCACTCAGAGAGCGGTTGGTGCGTGGAATGCACTGCCTGAGTCTGTGGTGAAGGCAGATACACTAGTGAAGTTTAAGAGACTACTAGACTGGTATATGGAGGAATTTAAGGTGGGGGGTTATATAGGAGGTAGGGTGTGAAGGTCAGCACAATATTATGGGCCGAAGGGCCTGTAATGTGTTGTACTATTCTATGCTCTATGTTCTATGTTCAATGGTAGCATTCATTTTGAGAGGACTGGAACTTGAATATAAAATCAAGGATGTAATGCTGAGGCTTTATGCCCTTTAGCTATGAAACAATGTGCTTGCAGTGGAGCGGGTCCAGAGGAGGTTCACAGGAATGATTCCGAAAATGAAAGGGTTAATGTATGAGGAGCCTTTGATGGCTCAGTGCATGTACTCACTAGAGTTTAGAAGAATGAGCAGGGATGTTATTGGAACCTATCAAATATCGAAAGGCCTGGATGGAGTGAATGCAAAGAAGATTTTTTCCCTTGTGAAGGAGTCTAGGACCAGAGGGCACAGCCTCAGAATAGAGAGGCATTCCTTCAGAACAGAGATGAGATGGAATGTCTTTAGCCGGAGGATGTTGAATCTGTGGAATTCATTGCCACAGGTGGCTATGGAGGTTAAGTCATTTGTTGTATTTAAAGCAAAAGTTGGTATTTTCTTGTTTAATAAGTGTGTCAAAAGTTACAGGGAGAAAGCAGAAGTATGGTGTGGAGAGGGATGATAGATCAGCCATGATGAAGGGGCAGACCAGACTCCATGACCTAATTCTGACTCCTTGGTGTTATGGTCTTATGATCTTCCTGTAATGAACGAAGAAGGTCCATGTTGGCTTCCACGAGAGCAAATTCATCAGTTCCATTTTTCTCCCCTTATATCTGTGAATGTCTGTAACTTACTCTCTCTCACACACACGCCCATCAACACCTTTTTATTTTGTGAATAACACCGGAGGGTAATTTTCGAACACAAAAACCTGGCAGATACCAGAAATCCAAAGCAGCAAATACAAAATGCTGGAGGAACTTAGCAGGCTATGCAGCATCTATGGAAAAGAGTAAACAGTCGACTTTTTGGGCTGAGACCCTTCATCAGGACGCATCAGGATGATTTACAGTGGCCAATTAACTATCAGCACAATTTTCAGATCTCAGATGGAAGTGGAGCATCTCAGGCAAATCCACACCATTACTGGAAGAATGTGCAATGTTCAGAATGCTCCAGCTGCCTGGATCCCTGGAGTACACAACCTGGGGCCTTTGCAAATTCTATTCACATATCCACATCTATTTTTACCTGTAGAAAATGCTAAGTTGCCAAGACCATATAGAAAGACAGAGCTTCAACATGAAATGTGTATGTAGAATTTACTAAGATTTGATATACTAGAAGACTTGAGGTATAGGGTTGGACCATCATATAGGGAACAAGGAAAGTGATTGCAGTATTTATACAGAAAGTGACTACTAAAGCTTACTCATTGGAAACTCATTGGCTTCAGATGTTGGAACTTGGAGCGAACATTCAAATGGCTGGACAAACTCATTGTGTTAGCCAGCTTATGTCAGCTTATGTGAAAGTAGGGTTAGATATTGTTTCCTGCATCAGGATTGAGAGCGTTGGGGGAGGGGGGGATAGCTAATACAAAAGGGTGAAAGGGGGAGGAGAGGCAGGATCTGGCAAACCATTCATGCATCCATGTGATTGGCAGATGGAGTCAGATGAGGATCATGACAGAAGCCAAACGATAATACAAAGGACTGATGGTTATGGAATCTGATATGAAAAAAGGTGCTGTGTAGAAGCAAATAAGGGAAGGAAGATAGGTATTTGGAAAATGTAGAGTGAAGAGATATGGGAAATGAGAGGAGCTCACTTAATTGCTTGTTGCATGGGCTACTAAAATAATGTAGAAAATTGTATTTTTTCTTGGTCTCACCAGTAAAAACAGTGATAGGGGACGTTTGAAAATAAGGAACCACAAATCATCATCCAGCCAACGGAAGATGGGTCTGTGCACAAACAAAAACATTTCACAGTATATCATGGAAAAAAAGTAATTAAGAATAGATAACACATTATCCTGGAAATGTTGCATCTCTTTGGTGATGAAGACTTAAATTTTAAGTGAACTGCATTTAATAATTTGTCCTCTCCTGGTGCGTTAGAACACCACATTTACTCTTTTGATGAGATTACCTAGAAGCATAGAAAAGGTCATGCATGCATCCTGATTTGGAGTCTTGGTGCAGATGTGATCATGTGAAAAGTAACAACATGTCATCAGAAGTGTTGAAGTACTTGAGGTAAATAATTGGGAGGCCTCTGTAATGTTGCTATGAGCAATGAGCTGGGAGAAATGCCAGAGATTTACTGAGGCAGCTTGGAATTCAAGAGTGCAGCCCAGACATGAGAGTGTGGCAGGAGGTCTTCTTTCAGAATGTCACATATTTCAGTGACAAGACCCTTGGAAAAAAAACTAAACCTGCAGATACATTGCTCAACAAAGACATACAGAGAGAATGTGGTATCTACAAAGGCATTTTTGATGTTGTTTGTTTGTAAAGGTGCAAATCTTTGCCTCCTGTTCTGAGGTGCCTGAGACATAGAAGGTGGCTGGTCATTGTCAGTAAAGGGAGTTATTACTGTCAGTGTACTGAATATCTCAGCATTCACATAGATGAAAACAACACGTTTGATTAATGCATCATATTCTGTGGACTTTGGAAAGTATTTGAGCAACCTGCTGTAATTTTTGAAGCTCCCACTGAGGCCCACCATTGTCAATAAAGTATTTGTTCATAGAGGAAAAATTATAACCAAAGCAGCACGCACAAAATGATAGAGGAACTCAGGAGTTTGGGCAGCAGCTATGAAAAAGAATGAACAGTTGATGTTTCGGGCCGAGATCCTTCTTCAGGACAGGAAAGGAGGGGGAAAGATGGCAAATAAAAGGGTGAGTGGAGGAGAAGGAGGATAGCTAGAAGGTGCTAGGTGAAGCCAGATGGCTAAGAAAGGTAAAGGATGAGAGAGGAAGGAATCGAGAAAGAATGGAGAGTGGACCATTCTTATGTTTTCCCTCTTCCTTTCCAGTTCTGCAGAAGTGTATCAGCCTGAAGCATTGACTGTTTCCTCTTTTCCATAGACACTGCTTGACCTGCTGAGTTCCTCCATCATTCTGTGTGTGGTTCTTTGGATTTCCAGCATCTGCAGACTTCCTTGTGTTTTTGATCATTTATTGGTGTCTTTGTGTTTAAGAAGTATAAAAGATTGTGTCAGGAAAGTGAGATTCTCTCAGACTCTTTCCTGAGGGTTTTCTGTACATATAAAGACTTTTGTATCTCCTAGTTACATCTTCCTTGTAGCTCAGTTATAACAGTCAGTAACACCTTATCATCCTGGTCAAATCCTATTGGAGATGTTCTCTTTGTCCTATCCATCCCTCTCCTATCTTGTCAGCAAGATAAAATTAACATGTTCTCTTTCTTTTGCAGATCTGCTAAAAGCCCTGAGTCATTGGCTCAGTTTTGTTCCCATTGACACTGCCTGATCTGCCTACTATCTAGTTTTTTTTTAATTTTAGGTTAACAGCAAGCATTGATTTTCATTACACTCATATTTGATACTGAAAACAGTCAGACAAACTTACATTGATCACAATTAATTTATTACCGGTACATTTTCACAATGGAAGCAAATTTCTCTTGTGCAGACCACCCAATAAAATCGATTTAATTTGATTAGCACTTAAAAAGGCCGAGATAAACAATCCACATTACAGGACAATGTGACTGTGGGGTAATTGTGGAGATGACCGTTGAAACAGCATTGGCAACCTGTACTGAGACTTTGACAAGCTTACTGATAGGGATTGTAAAAGACCTATCTCTGCCTTTAATCAAAACATTTGCATAAATTGACACATGGACAGTGCTAGCGAGAGAGTCAGTAAAGTTCACCTCTCAATGGGTCACTCAGGCATAACTTAGTTCATCCTCAGTTTTATTCAATTGTGCTTTTTATCACAGGTGCAAATGACTGTAGTGCAGACAAAGCCAAGAAGCAATTAGCAACACATTGAGACTCCTTTCATTTAAATCACAGGCCCACCATTAATATGGGCAAGGACTCTATCTGCCCCTCCAAATAAAACACTGTCCTGACTGAGGGCTTAATTTCCATTCCTGGATGATGATCATGAGCCTTCCTAACTAAAACTTTCTAGAATTATTTCAGCATATGGACTACTGTGCTCCCAGAATCAGAATCAAGTTCATTAACACTGAATGGGAAATTTGTTGTTTTTGACAGCAGTACAGTGCAAGACATAAAAATACTATGCTACCCAAAAAAAGAAGTGTTCAAAAGAGGAGGAGTGAGGTAGTGTTCAGATTCATGGGCCTTTCAGAAATCTGATTGTAGAGGGAAAGAAGCTGTCCCTAAAAGAATGATGTGTGTCTTCAGGCTCCTGTACCTCTGACCTGATGGTAGTAATACAAAGAGTGCATGTCCCAGATGGTGAGTGTCCTTAATGATGGATGTCACCTTCTTGAGACACCCATCTTTTGAAGATGTCCTGGTTGGTGGTGAGGGTTGTGCCCTTAATAGATCTAACTAAGTCTACATCCTTTGGTGTTTCTTGTGATCCTATGCATTAGAGCCTCCATATCAGGCAAGGACGCAACCAACTCAAATGATATATCTGTAGAAACTTGCTCATCTTTGGTGAGGGACCAAATCTCATTAAGATTTGAGTCCCACTTCACTGCGTATCATGTCCTTATAGGGGCAACCACAATCTCTAATAATTGGCCTTGCTAACATTGCCCATTAAGAAATGCCTCATTGAAAGAGCTGTATGTTAGAATACATAGTTGGATCTTACCCATTGCTTTAGCATATTGGAATCACTCTCAGTTTCACTATTAAGACTGTTGTAAATCAAATGGAGCAGAAAGTGACAAGATGATAAATAACGTTAAGATGCACTTCCTATTCCTTGACAATCTGGATTAAATCCGACAGAAGCAAGAGGCTATGAGGTTGAGGCTTCAAGGTAAAGAACTCTAAAATGGAACCATGAGGGTATTTTGGCACCTGTGCAAGAAGCAGAACTTATTTCCTTTTAGACATTGACACTCCACGTAATTATCAACTCTTTTATGAAGCATGAGAAAATGTTGTATAAAGCAGATTGCTTTGGTATAATACTGGCTGCTTCTATTAGGCAGGTAGTGATGGGTTGGGGGTTTAAGGCACATCTCTATGTTGTAGCACAAAGGAAGTTGTATGTCCTATGCCATGTTGGATGTGTACATGAAAAAAGGGACACTCCATTTCCTAAATCCCATCCACAGTTTACTTAATAAAAAAAGAGTAAAACAGAGAACTTCCTCAGTGGTCAATGAAACTGGGAATTCATGAATATTAAGCATTCCTTTGGAGATACAAGAGACTTGCGGAATCTGGAACCTGGGGTAAACCAAATAACTTGATGTGCTCAGTGGTTAAGGTCACATACATGGAGAGAAACAGACAATCAATCATTTGAGTCGAGGTGTTTCACCTGACTTCCTGTGTCCAGATGAAGGATTTTGACCAAGAATGTCAAGTATATATTTCTCTCCACAGATTCTGTTTTATCCATCTAGTTCCTCCAGCAGTTTGTTTCTTTTTTCCTTCTAAAGTAGTCTTTGCACATGAGGACGGCTTTCCATTTTGGTGGCCTCTGAGGTAACTGATATATCCAAGGTGTGAACAACTGACTTTCCCACAGAGGAGCCAGGAGGTGTCTGATGTCCGGGGTAGGTGACAGGTTGTGAAATGGCATGCTGTCTGCATCACAGATGCTGAGTTTCCATGTAGTATACTTCCAAAGCATGCTGACTCTCAATACCATCTCAGTAACTCCTCACTCTGAGTGGTTGGTTATGGGACAGAGATTCCCAAGGTTTATTGGGGAACATTACACATCTTGAAGTAAGTTTTGAGAATACTGTTGACCCTTTTCCTCTTTCAACGAAGTAAATACATCCCATGCCTGAAAAGAGTAGAGAGAGAAATGCAAATTATGTGTACTACCTGTCAGTACATTCAGATATGACCCAACTGCAGATACAGACACACACATAAATGTGTCAATAGTTCACAAGACTTTAATGCAAACAGGATTTTAAGGGAAAAGAAAACAATAAACACTAGGCCAAACAGGGCTGTTAACTAAAATTCTCTAATGAAAAATTGAATGCCAACTCTGCGACTGAAATGAATATCCAAATATAAAACAAATACTGCAAGTCTTGACTCAACAGTTGACTTGACAGTCCACTTTTTCAGGCAAGGCCGAATGCAAGCAGTCAGTGTCATGTTACCGTGCTTTGCTCAAGTCACGGAAAGCACTACAGTGAAAAGAAGGGAGTTAAATGCCACCATAATGAAATAATATTTTGCTGACACATATATATTCATGAGTGCAATTGCCGAAATTACTGAGCAGTTGAGCCATGGCTGTGACAGGGACCCCCTCACTAGGTGCAGCCCCTGAGGTGCCACAGACCTGTGCCTGATGGAAGTTCTGGATGAGTGACTTGTCCAAAATGTCCTTCACTAAGATTCAATCTTGTTCTTCAGGACCATACCCTTCCCAATCCAAAACGTACTGAATTTTACCCTGTACCTGGCAAGATGCTAGAAGGTGACACACTGTAAGACCCAGGGGAGGAGGGGTGACTGGGGCCAGGGGAAAGGTAGTAACCAGCTTGATTTAAGAAACATGGAATACTGGGTGGATTTTCAGTGATGCCGGTAGACGCAATCTATACAAGACCTTATTTGACAACTTTTTCTACTACCAATAGACCCACATAGCATGGAGCCAATTTGTTGCTCTCAATTTTCAGGGGAAGATCCCTTGATACCAACCAGACCTTCTCTCCTAGCTTGAAAGGCCTTACCTGTCAGCATAGCTGATCATCCTGAGGGGCATATTGCTTCTTGGTGTGCAATAGAGATGCCCTGGCTCATCTCTAGGTGCACTTGAAGCACTGGATCAGCTGGTCAGCAGCAGGAACTTCTACACAGTCTTCCTGGTCAGCGAAGAGCAGTGGCTGGAATTCTTTCTGGCATTCTAAGGGAGACATACCCATGGTGGACAACTGGAGGTCATTGTGGGCGATCTCTGCCCACACCAACTGCGAGCTCCAGGACGTGAGGAATACATGAGTGGGGAATGTTGGGGAATGAGTGGGGAATGATTGGCATCATCCTCAGATCCCGATATGTCCCAAGTGCGGAGACAGAGAGAAGCAGGATGATAGTTCACAGACTTCAATGCAAACAGGATTTTAACAATAAATGCTAGGGCAAACAGGGCTATTAACTAAAACTCTCAAACAGAAAACTAGATGCCAACACTGCAGTATCTAAATATCAAAGGTTCAAAGATACATTTTTATTATCAAAGTATACAATTATGAAATTCTAGAGTTCTCCGGGTAGCTATGAAACCAAAAAAGGAAACGAAGACAGCCCGATCATCAGCCCCCAAATTCCACCTCCCCGCAAAAAAAAAACATAAATGGAACAGGCTGATCATCCCCCAAATCCCTCCTCCCACACAAGGAAACAAACAAAATGGATCAGGTACACTAACACCCATATCCCTTCTCCCGCACAAAAAATGAACAAATCTGAGCAGGCACATTGACCCTCAAATCCCCCTCCCTATACAAAAAAAAAACCTCAGAATAGTCTGCAAAATATCATGGAATATTAAAAAATATAAGACGGAATAAGAGATTTTATCGAGGAAGTGCGCATCCAAATGCAGAAAAAGATGGGGAAACACTCTTGGGGTGCAATGGTAGACTTTCCTCTCTCTGGTACCGAGCAACTAATTAAAGGCAAACAACTGGCACTCACCTTCCACACTCACTTTGATGCTTCAATCTGCCCTGTTGCTTTAATTGGCAAACAATGGAAGCTTTAATTGGCAAATTAGAGCCAAATTGGAACCAGCCTGCTACGAAGTTCAAGTATGCTACCTCTGCCTCCTGAAATCCTCTCAGAAACTGCGAAGTGCTGGAACACCTAAACGATCTCCAAACTTCCACACCCACCTTGATGTTTCAATTTCCCTTGTCACTTTAACTGGTGAAGCCATCATCGGTGAGGTGGAATCAAACATCAGCTCACACGCCGTCCTGCACCCTTCTCTCCAGGAGGTTCACTCACACTACTTCTACCTCCCAGAGTCCTGTCAGGCACTGCAGAGCAAAGGAACGTCCAAACAATCACCAAACAGCGAAGCACAGGCTGAAACAGTTCCAGAATCACATTCAAGATGGGAGACAATTGTAAAAGACATAAAAGAAGTGGTAAAGATGGCCTCACAATCTATCCAGAAGATGTCGACTGAAGGACCATTGCATGCAGATGCCACTTTGACTGGAAATATAAAAACAAATACGCCTTGTCTTCAGTGTCAGTGGACTCGGCAGTCCACTTTCCCAGGGAATGCTGAATGCAAGCAGGCAGTGTAATGTTGCTGTGCATCGCTTAAGTCTCAAAAACTGTTGCAGTAAAAAGAAGGGAGTTAAATACTGCCATAATTAAATAATAATTAGCTGACACATGCATATTCATGAGTGCAATTGCTGAATTTACTGTGCAGCCGAGTCTGTAGCTATGACTCTGCCACTTAGAAAGTACACTCGATGGCCATTTCATTAAGTATCTTCTGTACCTAATAAAGTGGCCACTAAGTGTATGTGCGTGGCCTTTTGCTGCTGTAGCTCTGTTGTGCATTTGGAATTGCTCTTCTGTCCACCACATTTTATTTGAGTTACTGTTGCCTTCCTGTTAGCTTGTACCAGTCCAGCCATTCTCCTCTGACCTCTTTCATTACCAAGCCGTTTTCATTACCTGCTGCTTACTGGATGGCTTTGTTCTTCACACCTTTTTCTGTAATCTCTAGAGCAGGGGTTCCCAAATTTCTTTTAAACCACGGACCCCTACCATTCATCGACGGGTCGATGAACTCCAGTTTGGGAACCCCTGCTCTAGAGACAGTTGTGCATAAACATCTCAGCAGATAAACAGTTTGAGATATTCAAGCCACTCCATCTGCCATCCACTGTCAAAATCACTTAGATCACATTTGTTCCACATTCTGTTGTTTGGTCTGTACAAAAGCTGAACCTCAGCCAAAACTGCATGCTTTTATGCATTGGGTAGCTGCCACATGACAGGAGGATTAGATACTTGCATTAATGAGCAGGTATTCAGGTGCACCTAATAAAGTGGTCACCGAACGTAATTACAGGCTCAATACTGGGAAAGATGTCCTGCTGAAGACACTGATTTGTTCTTCCAGTGACTTTGGTGAATTTTGTAAAGGTCTTTACCATATTACTCACTATTAAGCTGGATAAACATAAGTACTGTACTTGATAAAAGTGGGGTTTCTGAAGAAACTATCAGTTGAGATGATTCTGAGAAAGATCTGTCTGTGTTACATGAGTTCCTGAGAAAAGGGAAATACTGTTAATCCAGTAGTGTATGTGCTGTTTGTTATTTTGCCATGACTCATGCTAAAACCAAAATAATGTCTGGGTTCCAACCACTGCTTGACTTGGATGTTAGTCTCTGTGAGGGAGGAACCAAAGAGCCTAGAAAGTCATGCCAACTACAGTGCCTTGAGGAATATACTGGTTCTCCTGCCTCTGTTGATACTTCTGCAGATGATATATCTAGAGGGGGGTGTTGAATGGGATGTACCACAGGACATTGTTACACTTCGCAGGTTGGATCCTGCTTTGAAAGCTATGTATGGAAAAGTTTCAGCTGGGAATAACTCTGAAGGCTCAGCTTTTAGCATTCACAACCAAATTCTGTACCTAGGTAACAATTCGGACAGTACAAGGTTGGTGGTGCCAGATAGTTGCAGGACATTAGTACTCCATCTGGTACACATCATACCATGGTCAGGGCACCTTGAGTGACACAAAACTTAACTAAGATTAGGACATCTTTTTTTTTACCTTCCATGTACACTGCCAATGCAAACATATTGCAACACATGAACAAAGTGCCAAAAATCAGTGCTATCCAGAAATATAACTGAGCAGCCCTGTGGTATATGCTAATAATTGCCATTCCATTTGGGCAGACAGCTGCGGACATTGTTGACTTATTGGAACAGAACATTTCAGGGTACCAATGGTGTGTTCTACGGCAGGGATCATTGATGACTGGTCAACCATGAGCTCTGGATCCCCATTCTTTTCTCCAATAAACCTAAGAGGTTGAGCATTATAGTGTGTTGTACAAGATCCCATTTCACTCTACTGGCTCAGTGCTGAGTCAAGCACTCATTTATACAGACTCTATTTAATTTTTACCACATCTCCCTTGGCCCCACCAGATTCTATCAGTCACCTGAACACTAGCAAACATTTACAATGATGAATTAACATACCAGGCTGCAAGTGCTTGGAACATGGGAGGAAACCAGAGCATCTGGAGGAATCCTAATAAGTTAGGATTTCTACATGCCAACTCTGCAAGAGCTGCAGTTGTACTTTACGGATGATCTAAACTGTACTCACAACACCTCCTCATGAGTCAAACAGGCACAGCAGTGTCTTCACTTTCTGAGAAGACTGAAGTGTGCAAGGCTCACAGCTCCCTTCTTAACAACTTTCTACAGGAGCACCATCAAATGTATCTTGTCTGACTACATCATTGTTTGGTACAAAAGCTGCAAAGTATCAGACTGTAGGAGCCTAGAGAGAATAGTAAAAATCACATTTACTGGGAGCATTGTGTACAAAGGGCCCAAAGCATTGTTAAGGAACCCTACTCACAATCTCTTTAACCCATTACCATCAGGAAGGAAGTACAAGAGTATCAGTATGAGTACTGCCAGACTGGGTAAGATCTTCTTCCCTCAGATAGTGAGACTAATGAAAACCCTGCCAAGTTGAGCTCTCGACTAGGATAGCGATCTGTTTACTGTAGTGTTTTGACCCTTTACTTGTGCTGTGCACTATATGCACTTTGAATTTATTAGCATAATTGTGGTAATATGTTGTTTTATGTGCTGTGTGTGATATATGTTTTATGGATGCACCATGGTCCAGAGGAACGTTGTTTCATTTGGTTGTATGCATGGACAGTTGAATGTCTATAAACTTGAATTTGAACAACGCTCCCTGGATCTGTGAATTAATGGCTCTACTAGCTATTCCATTGATTCAAAGGTACCAATGGAAGGTCGACCTTTCTATTAAGCAGCATGGTTCTAAGGTGACATGATCCTATGGTACAAGGAGGAAACTAACCAGGAGGATGTCCACATTTGGGAAGTACCATTTATAAATCTTTTTGGGAATATTATTAGGAAATACTTCTGCATTCATAGTGGGACAGAAATTTGGAATATGATGGTCACTGATGTTACAACAATTTTTGCCTTTAAACTGGAATGGTATGGTTTTAGTCCACTTAAGATATGAAGAGATAAGAGGCAAAGTCAGGTGTACTGATGGAGGTGGTGGATAAGTCCCATTTCCATTGAGCCATGGCACATGCTGAAGGAGTGAAGTACTCTGGTGTTTTCACTGAACACTCTTTTCTTGTCATTTCCTTTGATGAACATGAACACGAAAAAGAAATTGAGTGTGTCCGCTCAATATCAGACAACAAGAACAAAAATACTTAGCTTTATCACCAAGCTTTATGTGGGCATGGTAATATGTGTCTGATGAGGAGTTGATGCCCTTAATCTTTTCTATTGAATCACAGACTTTTGTTGCAGAAAAAAGCTGCTCAGTGCATTATACCTTTTCAATTAATCTCACTCCCTTGCTTATTCCTCTGTGTGTGGTGAAATATTTAACTACAATTGTAGTGTATTCAATATTTCAGTAATATTTGAGTAATATTGCAGCATATTGTTTGATTAAGTGTTCTTTATTTATAAAAGTAATTCATTATGGGTTATATACTTGAAGCATGTGAATAGTGTGTGTCGTTACACCACCACATCATGAGTGCCTCAATTAAAAAAAGGAAAGAAAAACTAAGTAGACAAGTATCCTGGCTCCTGTGTTTTCTTTTGATTAACTTATGGAGTTACAAATTATAACAGTGGCAATGAGGAAGTCTTAAAATGAACCCAAAGTCAAATACCTACTGATTGAAGCACAGCACATTTTTCTTTGGAGGAGAGAGAGAGACAATCAAGTTAAAATAAGGCAGAAAACAGAGAAATTTAGCAGGTAATGAGTATGGCCATGGCTTCATAAACAGTGAGTACTTGATGATATAATGATAAATTTAAAAAGGCTGAAATGGCAGGCTACGGAAAGTTAGACTTATTCAATTGCACAACAGATAGGCGGAGATGGGCAGAGCTAAAGATGGCATCAGAGGGCGACTTCTCCCAGCTCTTCAGTGAAGCAGTTAAATACTTCTTATCCCAAGGTCTCTATTTTCTTTTCCAGGATGGCTGGGGTCCTATCAGGATCTTTGAAATACAGCAGCGTGCAAACTACGGTTTTGCATGGCGACGTGTTCCCGTTCTTGGACCGGCCATATTTTGCTAAGTCTAGGTTCGACCTGCAGTCAGACCCTCTCTGAGACGGAGTTTCCCATGGTTGGGGGAGTCTAGGGAAAGAGGGAGGGCCCAGCTTCAGGATAGAGTGGAATCCGTTTAAAACTTTATCCAGACAGTTGTAAATTTTTGGAATTTATTACCACAGGCAGCTCTGAAGGCCAGGTCATTGAGTATATGTATTTGAGGCAGAGCTTGATAGGTTCTTGATTGGAACCAGTATCAAAACTATGAGGAGAAGGCCAGGGGGTGGGGCTGAGGAGGGGCAAAAAGGGATCAGCCATGACTGAAGGGTGGAACAGACAGGATGGACCAAATGGCCCAATTCTATTCCTATGACTTATGGTCTTATAGCCTTATCGTTTAGTTTGTGGAATTTTACAAGAATGCATTCAAAATACTCTGGTACAGAGCCTGGTCCTGTGGCTCAGAAGGATAGGGAAAGGAAGAGGATGGTAGCTGTGATAGGGGACTCTATAGTTAGGGCGTCAGACAGGTGATTCTCTGGCTGTAGGAAAGAAGCACAGGTGAGGCAGGGGAAGTCTGGTATAGGAACCATGGTGTACAAAGGCTGTTGTAAATCTAGTCAAGAGGAAAAGAAGAGCTTATGAAAGGTTCAAAAAATTAGGTAATGATAGAGATCTGGAAGATTATAAGGCTAGCAGGAAAGAGCTTAAGAAAGAAATTATGAGAGCCAAAAGGGGCCATGAAAAGGCATTGGCGGACAGGATTAAGGAAATCACCAAGGCATTCTACAAGTATGTGAAGAGCAAGAAGATAAGATGTGAGAGAATAGGGCCAATCAGGTGTGACAGTGGAAAACTGTGTATGGAACTAGAGGAGATAGCAGAGGTACTTAATGAGTACTCTGCTTCAGTATTCACTATGGAAAAGGACCTTGGCGATTATAAGGATGTCTTACAGTGGACTGAAAAGCTTGAGCATATAGATATTAAGAAAGAGGATGTGCTGAAGCTTTTGGAAAGCATCAAGATGGATAAGTCACCGGGACCAGACGAGATGTACCCCAGGCTACTGTGGGAGGTGAAGGAAGAGATTGCTGAGCCTATCTGGTGATGATCTTTGCATCATCAATGGGAACAGGAGAGGTTACAGAGGATTGGAAGGTTGCAGATGTTTTTCCTTTATTCAAGAAAGGGAGAAGAGATAGCCCAGGAAATTATAGACCAGTGAGCCTTACTTCAGTGGTGGTAAGTTGGTGGAGAAGATCCTGATAGGCAGGATTTATGAACATTTGGAGAGGCATAATATGATTAGGAATAGTCAGCATGGCTTTGTCAAAGGCAGGTCATGCCTTATGAGCCTGATTGAATTTTTTGAGGATGTGACTAAACACATTGATGAAGGTGGCATCGTAGATGTAGCATATATGAATTTCAGCAAGACATTTGACAAGGTACCTCATGCAAGGCTTATTGACAGAGTAAGGAGACATGGGATCCAAGGGGACATTGCTTTGTGGATCCAGAACTGGCTTGCCCACAGTAGGCAAAAAGTCTTTGCAGACGGGTCATATTCTGCTTGGAGTTTGGTGACCAGTGGTGTGCCTCAGGGACCTGTCTGGGACCCCTACTCTTTGTAATTTTTATAAATGACCTGGATGAGGAAGTGGAGGGATGAGTTAGTAAATTTGTTGATGACACAAAGGTTGGGAATGTTGTGGATAGTGTGGAGGATTGTCAGAAGTTATAGTGGGACATTGATAGGATGCAAAACTGGGCTGAGAAGCAGCAGATAGAGTTCAACCCAGATAAGTCTGAGGTGGTTCATTTTGGTAGGTCAAATATGATGGCAGAATATAGCATTAATGGTAAGACTCTTGGCTGTGTGAAGGATCAGAGGGATCTTGGGGTCTGAGTCCGTAGGACGCTCAAAGCAGCTGCACAGGTTAATTCTGTGGTTAAGAAAGCATGTGGTGCATTGGCTTTTGTTAATCATGGGATTGATTTTAGGAGCCGAGAGGTAGTGTTGCAGCTATATAGGACCCTGGTCACACCCCACTTGGAGTACTGTGCTCATCTCTGGTCGCCTCACTACAGGAAAGATGTAGAAACCACAGAAAGGGTGCATAGGAGACTTACAAGGATGTTGCCTGGATTGGGAAGCATGTCTTATGAGAATAGATTGAGTGAACTCTGCCTTCTTTCCTTGGAGCAAAGGAGGATGAGAGGTGACCTGACGGAGGTGTGTAAGATGATGAGACATTGATCATGTGGATAGTCAGAGGCTTATCCCAGGGATGAAATGGCTAACACAAGAGCGCACAGTTTTACGGTGCTTGGAGGGAGGTACAGAGGAGATGTCAGCAGTAACTTTTTATGTAGAGAATGGTGAGTGTGTGGGATGGGTTGCTGACAATGGTGGTGGAGACGGATATGATAGGGCCTCTTAAGAGACTCCTGGACAGGTACATGCAGCTCAGAAGAATGTAACCCTCAGTAATTTCTAAGGCAGGGATATGTTCAACACAGTTTTGTGGGCCAAAGGGCCTATAATGTGCTGTAGGTTTTCAATGTTTCTATTGTGGCAGAGGCTTACATATAGCAGACCAATGCAAGTTTAAAGGCAAAACTTGCAGAAGTTCAACAAAGTTGGACACATGCAAAGAGCATGTCTGACTGACAAAAATAAATGGATTGCACAGGGAAGGGACAAAGATAGAAAGTCAAGTTGAAATTTTAAAAACAGCACTAATTTGTATGCAGCTGATGAAAAATCTGGTAATGATGAGAGTGACACAGAGCTAGCTGACCTTGAGATTTATAATGTAAAAACTAACAAGAGACAAGCAATGTTACTTACACCACGAGTGAATGGCAAATTAATTTAAATGAACTTGGACACTGGCTCAGCTATTTCAGTCACTTCACAAAATAAGTTTGAATGGTATTTCAAAGATACTGAACTGAAGTCCAACTAAGAGCTTACATTCTACTGGAGAAAAGATAACTCCTGTAGGAATGGCATTCATAAATACAACCAGAAAGCCACATTGGGCTTGTGTGTGGTCAAAATAAGGAGGCAAACATTGTGGGGCTGTGATTGGCTGAGACAGCTACAACTTGATTGGAGATCCATCCATCAGTTACATGCAATATCCCTGCAATAGAATCAACTAAAGGTGAATTATGAAAGGTACTGGCTGATGTTACAACAGTGCTCTGGGATAAAATGGAAAAACTCAAAAAATATCTAGGGTAAAATACTGTTAAATGGTAATGTCTCATCCAAGACCGTCCATTTCCTTGAACTATCTATGGTGATGTAGCCAGTGAGCTAGATAGCATGGAGCTGAAGAAATCTTTTCCAATGTTGAGAGGGACCCATGGGCAATGCCAGTGGTCCCAGAAACCAAGACAGATGGATCTGTCAGGATCTGTGATAATTTGAAGGTCTCCATCAACCCAGTACTGAAAGTAGGTCAATATCCCCTGACTAAGATAAAGGATAGCTTTGCAAAACATTCTGGAGGGAAACACTTCTGCAAAGTGGATTTAGGTTAAACCTACCTACAGATGAAGATGGAAGAAGAGTCCAAAGTGTGTCTCACCATAAACACTCACAAAGGGGTTTATCGCTATAATAGGCTTACTTTTGGTATAGTACCTGCACTCTGTCAGAAATCGATGGACCTGGTGTTGCAAGGCTGTCCAGGCATTTAGTGTTACCTGGACAACACCATTGTTGCCAGTGAGGATGATAAGAACATCTCCAAAATCACAAGACAGCGTTAAAAAAATTAGAAGATCAGAGCACTGTTATACTTTGTAACCACAAAACAATAAACTAATTCAAAGGAATAAACTGGAGTCCAAAATGCAGGTCTAACTTTGTTCATCTTAAGTGAGGCACACATGTATCATGTGGTATTGTGATGGCATATGCAATTCACGCATTTATACATATAACTTGTAATGAATTATTTAGAGAACAAGAACACTTACTCAGATGGTATATTTATGATATTACTCGATACTACTGAAATATTAAAAGCACAACACTCCTCCCTGCTTAACTATTAGGTGCACTCAATACGGAATGTATCTCAACCTTATACTCAGTATAATATAAAACTACTATATACAGACATCTACACTGTCATAAAATTTTACACGGTCCCATTTAAACCTAAAGATCTAATCACTGTGGAGGGTTTTTCCTGTTGAGGAAGATCACTCTGCTTGGTAGGTGCAACTTGTGGCTGTGAAAACAATCTCAGCTTATAGGGTCTCTTCCGTGGTGTTGATTCTGATATTCTTGGAAGTGGTTTTGTCAGTGGTAGCCCCATATCATCTTTTTCCTTTTTCTTCTTCTAGTTTGTGCATCTTGATCTTCGGAAGGTGCACTTTGCTCACTGAAGTATTCACTTATTAATCCTATTATTCCCTTTATGATCTGATCTTTCCTTTTGGTTTCCTCATCTACAACATCATCTGTTTTTGTATCTCCACTGACTCCTTTCTTTTTGGCCTTCCATTCATGCAGCTGGGCTTTGGTCTTTGCATCTACTTTTACAGGCCATATTTGTCTCCCACTTGAAGTTCATGCAACAACCTTAATGCACACAAAGTAGATTCTGGTCCTTTATACTCATAAATGCTGAATGCATGCAACTTTCCTGAAACTTCTTGAACTTTCTTCCCACTTAAAGCATAGTCACATTTTGCAAGTAGCTGCCTGATTAACATATATTGGTCATACAAATACTGCTGCATTCAAACTACTGCTCTTGTCTCTTCAATTCTTCCTGTGAGCAACATGGTCCTTCTTTGGTCCAATAGGCTTTCCAACTAGAGGGACAGCTGTTGTCATCAACACCTGCTTTCCCTCTGTTGGGTAACAGTGCATGGTGATTCACATAGGAACAGTTGTGGCATCATCCAGTATCTCCCTTAATTCAATTTAAGATGGCTTTAGTACACAGGGATGTGGTATGCAAATTGTGGCTATATCTCTAGTTAATTAGTAGTTACCTCAGTCAATCATGCACCCACAAAGCTGGCCCTCCTGCTTTTACCATATACAAGCTGAACTTGCCCTGTTGGTTGTTGTATTCTTCTGTTACAAATGTCATTCTTAGTTGCATATCTGCAGGCTTCAGTTCAGTGTCTTTGAAATGCTGCTCAAACTCATTTCAGAATCAGAATCAGGTTTATTATCCCAGGCATGTGACATGAAATTTGTTAACTTAGTAGCAGCAGGTCAATGCAATACATAATATCAAAGAAAAAGAATCTTATTAGTATATGTATATTGAACAGTTTAACAATAGTGCAAAAACCAAAAATACTATATATTAACAAAATGTGAGGTAGTGTCCAAGGGTTCAACATCCATTTAGGGATCAATGGCGGTGGGGGAGAGGCTGTTTCTGAATCACTGAGTGTGTGCCTTTAGGCTGCTGTACCTCCTACCTGATGGTAACAGTGAGAAAAGGGCATGCCCTGGGTGCTGGAGGTACTTAATAATGGATTCTGCCTTTCTGAGACACCACTCCTTGAAGATGTCCTGGATACTGTGTAGGCTAGTACCCAACATGGAGCTGACTAAATTTATAACCCTCTGCAGCTTCTTTCGGTCCTCTGCAGTTAGCCCCCTCACAACCACTCCCTGCCCATACCAGACAGTGATGCAGCCTGTCAGAATGCTCTCCATGGTACATCTATCGAGGTTTTTGAGTGTATTCTTTTAATATACCATATCTCTTCAAACTCCTAATATAGTCCCTGTCTTGCTTTTTTCATTACTGCATTGATATGTTGGGACCAGGTTAGGTCCACAGAGATCTTGATACTCAGGAACTTGAAACTGCTCACTCTCTCCACTTCTGATCCCTCTATGAGGATTGGTATGTGTTCCTTCATCTTACCCGTCATGAGGTCCACAATCAGCTGTTTTGTCTTACTGACATTGAGTGCCAGGTTGTTGCTGTGACACCACTCCACTAGTTGGCACATCTCACTCTTGTACACCCTCTTGTCACCACCTGAGATTCTACCAACAATGGTTTTATCATCAGCAAATTTATAGATGGTATTTGAGCTATGCCTAGCCACACAGTCATGGGTATAGAGAGAGTAGAGCGGTGGGCTAAGCACACACCCCTGAGGTGCACCAGTGCTGATCATCAGCAAGGAGGAGATGTTATCACAGATCTGCAAAGTTTGTAGTCCTCCAGTTAGAAAGTCGTGGATCCAATTACAGAGAGAGGTACAGAGGCCCAAATTCTGCAACTTCTCAATCAGGATTGCGGGAATGATGGTATTAGATGCTATGCTATAGTTGATGAACAGCATCCTGACAAAGGTGTTTATATTGTTCAGATGGTCTAAAGTCATGCGGAGAGCCATTGAGATTGCATATGCCATTGACCTATTGTGGCGATAGGCAAATTGCAATGGGTCCAGGTCCTTACTAAGGCAGGAGTTCAGACTAGGCATGACCAACCTCTTAAAGCATTTCATCACTGCAGATGTGAGTGCTACCGGGCGATAGTCATTAAGGCAGCTCACGTTAGTCTTCTTAGGCACCTGTATAATTATTATCTTTTGGTTGAAAATGTCCTTGAATACTTCTGCTAGTTGGTTGGCACAGGTTTTCAGAGCCTTACCAGGTACTCCATCGGGTCCTTCCGCCTTGCGAGGGTTCACTCTCTTTAAAGAAAGCCTCTGAGACAGATATCACATGGTCATCAGGTGCAACAGGGATCTCCACAGCTGTAGTTGTATTCTCTATTTCAAAGTTGGCTTGGAAAGCATTGAGTTCACTTGGTAGTGAAGCATGACTGCCATTCATGCTATTGGGTTTCGATTTGTAGGATGTAATGTCTTGCAAGCCCTGCCAGAGTTGTCGTGCATCTAATGTCACCTCCAACCTCATTCACCCTTGAAATAGCCCTCTGCTGATCATACCTGGTTCTCTGGTACAGGCCTGGACTTCCAGACTTGAATGCCACAGATCGAGCATTCAGCAGATGATGTATCTCCTGGTTCATCCACGGATTTTGGTTTTGGGAATGTGCAGTAAGTCTTTGTAGGCACACATTCATCCACACAGGGTTTAATGAAGTTGGTAACAACTGCAGCGTACTCATCGGGTTCAAAGATGAATCCCTGAACACAGTCCAGTTCATCAATTCAAAGCAGTCCTGTAAACGCTCCGGGGCTTCCCCTATCAATACCTTCTTGGTCCTCACTGTTGGTGCTGCAGTCTTCAGTCTCTGCCTATACTCAGGGAGTAGAAGTACAGCCAGGTGATCAGACTTCCTGAAGTGAGGGCGTAGAATAGCATGGTGGGTATTCTTGATGGTGGTGTAGCAATGATCCAGTGTGTTGTTTCTTCTGGTATTGCAAATGATCTGTTGATGGTAATTGTTTAGTCATTCTTTCAGGCTGGCCTGGTTAAAATCTCCTAAAACAATGGAGAAGACGTTAGTGTAATGATCCCCTAGGGTTCATGTTTTCTGTGGACAATCACTTTCAAATGTTGGGAGAATGAGACGGACTTTTGGACACTGTTTGAGCTGTTACAAAGAGAGAGAGAGAGAGATTCTGTAGAAGTTTGTTTACCTTTCCACAAGGACACTGCCTGCTTGTAAAGTTCTTACAGAGAGAGCAGGGCGGAGCATTTTGATGGACAGCTGGTGTTCAGCATGCTGGAATAAATACCAGGTCAGCTGCTGGACCCAGACGCGCATGGTTTTGGACACTGGATGAGCTTGTTGTGCCCACAGGAAGGTGGGTTTGTGGAAGATCGATTTGGGGAGATCGATCAGTTGCTCTCGCAGTGCAGAAAAGGTGTAACCAGTGGGGAGTTATTTGTGTGTCCAACCCTGGCCTGGGTTGATAATTCCACCAGAGAAGAAGGGTTGCCTTTGTTTTGTGGTCACATTCGGTGACTTTAAAGGAAGAGAAGAGGGGAGAGGAAGGTTTGAAACAGAAAAAACCTAGTGACAAAGTGGTCACTGTTTGGACTCTCTCCTCTGTAGCCTATAAGGGTGAGTTTGAGTTCCATTCGAATACAAAGGTGTGACTGTCACGTAGTTAATCCACAGGAATGGGTTCTCTGGTGAGGGGAAGCCTTTGTGATTACCACTTGTGTGTTACCCTTGTTTGGGTGTGGTAGTTCACTGAAGTAAGGCACCCCTGTGACAAATCACTGTAAGAGCTATTTTGTATGTTGTGGAACTGGATAAGTGGCTATCACAGTTGAGTGTTTGGGGTAACCTTGTGTGGAATCTACCTATGTGTGATAATCCTTGCCTGGGTTGGTAGTTTTGCCACTTGAAGATGGTACCTCAGTGATAAGAGACTGTTGGTGATAATCCATACGTGGATTGGGTTTGAGTATCCTGTGGCCACCACTTTGGGATGACCCATAGCTGAATTTGGGTGTGCTACCACTTGTGTTGAAAGGATATTCATTGAAGATCACTGGTTAGGGTTAAGGTGAGATTATGCAAATCAGCCCTCTTGTGCTTTTTGATCTCGTCACTTGAGATTCAGTTTCACGCAACCCTGCCACTTTGATCTGGCCCATGCCTTCATTGACCAGGTCCAACACTTGCCTTTGTTGAATCTTGCCCCTCCTAAGATAGGACATCGGGTTTGTGGGGTTTTAGCAAGGGCTAATCAGTGTGTGCTTAGGGTTTGTGGGGCTGAAGCCAGAGTTAATCGGGAAGTGCCTAGGGTTTGTGGGGGTGTGTGCCCCTTCTGGACTTTAGGATTAGGTTTGAGTGTTGGGCTGGTGGATGTATATGTTTGGCTGGGAGAGGTTAAGCTGCAGAGTTTTGAGTGGTGATGTAGGAACTGCGATGGCGGATAGGATGGTATGGGGAAGCCAGGTTAATCTGGCCCATGCCTTTCATTATCATGGTCCGACACCACTTGGTTCAACGAACCGGGTGTGCACTGGGACACATAATCAATAATGCATCCTTGGATCATCAGGTGTTTTGGGCCTTTCATCATTTGAGTTTGTCCCCGAAGTGGCCCAGCAGGATCTGCTCAGAACCTGCTTGCATTTTTCCCAAGGACCAGGATAATGAGAGGCATGTAATTCTGAGGGTAATGATATTTTTAAACATCATTACCTGGCATCTGTATGCCTGGGATTGCAAGGGATTCATTGACAGTGATTACTGGGCATTCAGAATAACTGCACCTGAGTCTAGTGCTGACTTGTTTTCTGAGCCCCATCTTGGGTTTAATTTACTGGTTCTCTCTCACCTTGTGTGTATCTGGGCTTTCTTATTGGCACTTCGTGGGCTGGGAGAATGAAGAGCGTGTCACTGTAAGGTTAGGCTGAGATTATGCAGGCAGTGGGCAAATCAGCACTCTTATGCTTTTTGATTTTGTCACTTGAGATACAGTTTCACGCAACCCTGCCACTTTGATCTGGCCCACACCTTCATTGACCAGGTCCAACACTTGCCTTTGTTGAATCTTGCCCAGGTTAGGGTTAGGGTTAGGGGTTAGGGTTAGTTGTGGAGTAGAACAACTTTGGAGATAAAACCTACTGTTATTGTTATTTTTGGAATATCGACATAATTGCCTTATCACAACATACGCCTTTGGATTACAAATCTCTCTCTCTCTCTCCCCAACGCTACTCAACTAAGTACCTCAAACTGAACTGAACTCTCTTCATCATCATAAGACTATGTCCATTCGCCCCTAGGATTGGAAGAGCCTAGTTTTGTTCCCATTTCCACACTTATGTACACATATATCATTGCTAACCTGTGCACTATATCTGCATTAATAGTACTGTATTGCGTAGTTACTAATAAACACTATTAGTTATTAGCAATACCAGACTCCAATGTGTTTTCCATTTCTGCTGGTTCTTTAATCTGTCACGGGGTACGTGACATTAGGTTACGCTGTTTCATGCATGTTGATCCCATTGCTCAGATCATCTAAAGCCTGATTGACATTGGCCTGAGGTGGAATGTATACTAGTATCAAAATGACCCCAGAGAACTCCCATGATAGCTAAAAAGGACAGCATTTAACTGCTAGATATTCCAGGCCTTGTGAGCAGAATTGGGACAGCACTGATACATTTGTGCACCAAGAAGAGCAGATCAGGAGGCATACTCCTCCACCACTAGTTTTGAGAAACTCTATAGATCTATCCTGATAGTATATAATAAACTCGTCGATCTGAATCGTTGCATCTGGTACGAAAGGGGTTAACCAGGATTCCATGAAACAGAGGACGCACGTGGTCCTATTGTCCTCCTGATTCAGCACCCTAGCTCTGAGATCATCAATTTTATTCACCAGTCGGTATTGGGAGTTTAAAACCTCGTTTCCTTAAATGCGCTTGTAAACCCGATCTACAGCCATGCTTCTTCTGTAGGTGCTTCTGTCCACAGAGAGATTTGTTTCCATTAGTCTTAAACAGCGATAGTTCATTTAAACACAGTAAGACATCTTTGTTGACTGTACTGACCTTGGAAGCAGTTGTGCTTTTTAGCTGTATCAGGCTGAAACAAGAATATTTAATCATATCTATTTTGACAAATGTCTTAAACAGCTAAACCAGTGTCCAATTCCATTTTAATTAATTTGTCGTTCACTGTTGGTGCAAGCCATTTGGCTTGTCTCCTGTTAGTTTCCAAATTATAAATCTCAAGGCTACAGATTCCTGTATCACACAACATTATCTAAGTTTTCATCATCAGCAAGCAGATTAGTGCTCGTTTTGAAACTGCAACTTTAATTTTTAGCTTTTTCTCTTTCTTGAGCAATCTAATTAATTTTGTTTATGTGGCATGCTCTGGTATGTGCCCTACCTTATTGCATTTTCTGCTAGTTTTGTCTTTAAATCTTTATTTGTCTGCTGTTTGTGAACCCCTGCCACATTAGTAACGCAATTATTCAGGCACAACAATTTTTGTTTAGACGATGCAATTTTGTTCATTCTCACTTTCATTTCTGACTACAATTCAATTCCGTCTCTGTCAGCGGTTTCTATTGAAACAGCAAACACGAGGAAATCTGCAGATGCTGGAAATTCAAACAACACACACAAAATGCTGGTGGAACACAGCAGGCCAGGCAGCATCTACAAGGAGAAGCACTGTCAATGTTTTGGGCCCAGACCCTTCATCAGGACTAACTGAAAGGAAAGATACTAAGAGATTTGAAAGTAGTGGGGGGAGGGGGAAATGCGAAGAGCTAGGAGAAGACCGGAGGGGGTGGGATGAAGCTAAGAGTTGGAAAGGTGATTGGCGAAAGTGATAAAGAGCTGAAGAAGGGAAAGGATCATGGGACGAGAGGCCTCAGGAGAAAGCAAGGGGGAGGGGAGTACCAGAGGGAGATGGAGAACAGGCAGAGTGATGGGCAGAGAGAGAGAAAAAAACGAACAGCTAAATATGTCAGGGATGGGGTAAGAAGGGGAGGAGGGGCATTAATAGGTTAGAGAAGTCAATGTTCATGCCATCAGATTGGAAGCTACCCAGCCAGTATATAAGGTGTTGTTCCTCCAACCTGAGTGTGGCTTCATCTTGATAGTAGAGGAGGCCATGGAGAGACATATCAGAATGGGAATGGGACGTGGAATTAAAATGTGTGGCCGCTGGGAGATCCCACTTTCTCTCTCTGCCCATCACTCTGCCTGTTCTCCATCTCCCTCTGGTGCTCCCCCCTCCCCCTTTCTTTCTCCCGAGGCCTCCCGTCCCATGATCCTTTCCCTTCTCCAGCTCTGTATCACTTTCACCAATCACCTTTCCAGCTCTTAGCTTCATCCCACCCCCTCCGGTCTTCTCCCACTATTTTGCATTTTCCCCTCCCCCCACTACTTTCAGATCTCTTAGTATCTTTCCTTTCAGTTAGTCCTGACGAAGAGTCTCGGCCTGAAACATTGACAGTGCTTCTCTTTATAGATGCTGCCTGGCCTGCTGTGTTCCACCAGCATTTTGTGTGCGTTGTTTCTATTGAAACAATGGTTTCCATCGCTCTTTTAAATGTAAGTTGTGTCGCTGTTAGGAGCTGTTTTGAATTGTTCCTGTAAGATTCCACAAACTAAATGATCTATTAGTTTATCATTAAGTCCATCATGGAACAGACAATGCTTCGACAACTTCTTCTATTGAACCACGTATTCAGAAATTGACTACATTTTGATTCTGCTCATGAAACCCGGAGCATTCTGCAATCAACAATGGCTAAATTTTCCTTGTACAATAGCAGCAAAGCTCATTTTTAATGGTTTTCATAAAGCAATCAAACTTTGAGGCAAACTGTATACCTTTAAACACAATGCACTTGGCAAAATTGGTACTCGCTTTTTATTGGCCATTTTATTTGCTTCAAAATACTGTTCCAATAGCTTAGTATACATGAGCCAGTTACCCATTGTGTTAGTAAACATCAATCCTTCCAAAGTAGCCAGCCATTTTTAAAATTTTTAAATTATTTTTATGATTATTGCAACCTGGTATTCACTCTTTATGAATCCCAAATTCTTCTTTTATGGTCTTTTTCTTTTTAAACTCAACATCCCTGCATGTACTAGGCTACATTTTTTACTTGCTGCATTACAGTGTCTCACTACACTTTAACAGGTCGGTACCATCTCAGGTTTGTTTTAAATATACCTCACTGTCAATGTTAAATTTTGTAACTTCAAAATTTTAAAACTGTTTAGACCTTGAAAAAATTCATTATTCAATTCTTAATTCAGATATAAAGTTTCATAAGGTCTGGGGACCTTTTATTGAGTATTTTCATAATTTTCCTCTTAATTAAGTTTTTTTTTCTGTCCCTTGCTTTCAGCTCTTTTTTTTGGTAGTAGGCATTATTATCTTCTGTTTTCAAGTGTATTTACAGTTTTGGGGGTTTGAATGTTCTGATTTATATTTTCTACATTTTGTTTTGGTTGGCCTGGAGTTTTTTTTGCTGTGGGGCTTGGGGTGGACACTAACTTTACATGACTTCAACTTGGGTGCTTTCTCAATTATCTGATTTTGTATTATATTACTATTGTATGTTTATTTTGCACTGTACCAATTTCCTACTTTGTTTTTGTTTTTTTTTTGTTTGTAGTGTTGTAGAAAAAACATTAAAAAATCAATATTAAAAAAAAATTAAACCAATTTCAAGATAGGGATGCAGGAATTTGAAATGCAGGTCTAAATTCAAATTTATTTTAAGCGAGGCACGTGTGGTAGTGTGATGACGTACACAATTCAGGTATTTATACATATAACTCATAACGAATTGTTTAAAGAGCAAGAATACTTAGTCAAGCAATATATTTACAATATTACTCAAATGTTATTGAAATATTAAATACACAACATGCACAATGCAACAATTCTAACATCTTAAAACCATGCATCACTTACTGTGGTCACATCATTGATGCACAAGTTTTATCCATGTGTGATGAGAAAATTCAAGCAGTGGTGGATGCCCTGAGGTCAAAGTATGTGCCATATTTGCAATCTTTTTAGGATTTGACAATTACTATAGCAAATTCCTCCCCAACCTGGCTACTGTGCTCCACCCACTTGAGTTCATTACTGCAGGTTGGGAAGAAATGGCAATGGACAAAGCAGTGTGTAGTGGCTTTCCAAAAGACAAAGGAAATGGTAACATCAGACACTGCACTGACTCATTTTGATCTACATTGTCCAGTGAAGCTTGCCTGTGACACCTTGCCTTATGGAGCTGGTGCAGTCATGTCACGTGTTATGGTCACATATTTTGCTCCCATAGCCTTTGCATCATGTTCCCCTAGCACTGCAAAGAAAAAATATACATAGTTTGACAGAGCAGCATTAAGTCTGGTTTGGGCTACAAAATGTTTCAACCAGTACTGGTGTGAGAGAGAGTTTGCCCTCATTACTGATTATTAACCACGAGTGTCCATTTTCAGTCCACAGAAGCACTAACAGCAGCAGCACAAATACAGAGGTGGGCTTTGTTTTTTAGAGGAAACAGTCACAGGGTCGAATACAAGAGGTCCAATATGGAAATGGTGAAAGTTTGTCCCAGATAAACTTGGAAATGAAACTACCTGAAAAATTTACAAAAGAAGACGCTCCTCTTGACATATTCTCCTAAGTGCAAATCAAATGTCTCCCTGTTATGGCCGAGATAGAAACATAGAAACATGAAGATCTACAGCACACTAAAGGACCTTCAGTCCACTGTGCTGATCATGAAACTGCCTAGAATTTCCCTACCACACAGCCCTCTATTTTTTTAAACTGCATGTACCTTTGTAAGATTCTCTTAAAACTCCCTATTGTTTACACAGAGATGATCAAAATTGAAACCCAAAAAGACCCCACACTATCTCAGCTCTACATGGTTTCACAAAAATGGCTGGAATGTGCAGCAGAAATTCCAGCTCCCCCATTTTTACCAGCACCAAGATGAACTTGCCCTTAACGGACGTTGCCACATGTGGGGATTAAGAACTGTGTACCATCTAAACTGAGAGATAGATTATTAGAGATGTTGCATGCTGGTCATTTAAGTACGGTCAAAATTAAAGCATTGGCCAAAATCTTTCTCTGGTGGTCTGGGATAGGTCAGTAGATTAAGTCGCTTTCCATACATAGTTTGGGATGCCAAGGCACATAGAAGATATGTCTTCTATATAGAAAGTGGCCAGTGAGTGAGTGGGCCAGTGAAGGAGTGGAGATTTGAGGCTTTGACTCGAGAGATTCTGGCAGTTTTGGCAGTTGGACTGTGCAATCAAGTCAATGAAGATTTGAATAGCTCAGCAGAAAGCTGTTGATTAGACAATCAAGACTTGAGTAGCTCAGACTCAGCAGAAAGCAGCTGGTTGGGCAATCGAGGTCAGGTGACCAAGCAGTTTGAAAAGCTCAAACAAATAAATAGAGGGTTACCTCAAGCGGAGCGGCCAGTGAGTGAGTGGGCCAGTGAAGGAGTGGAAATTTGAGGCTTTGACTTTTGAGGCTTTGATGAGAAGAGGCAGAGGACGAGCTTGTTCCCAGTTAGACTTTACAATGCCTCCTGAGACGGTGATGTGTCTCTCCTATGAGATGTGACAGTCTTGGGGGAACTCCCCTCTCCTGCAGAGTCACATCTGCCAGAAGTGCTTGCGGCTGGGCGATCTGGAAGACTGCGTGAGGAATCTGTAGCAGCAGCTGGATGACTTTCGACTCATAAGGGAGAATGAGGCAGGCATAGATGAGAGCTACAGGTCTCTGACTGGGTGCATGACATCCTGGTATGAGAGGGAAAGCAACCAGAAATCATGATACATGTTGGGACCAACGACATAGGCAGGAAGAGGGATGAGGTCCTGAAGTGTTAGTTTCGGGAACTAAGCAGAAGGCTGAAGAACAGGACCTCAAGGGTGGCTTTCTCAGGATTGCGGCCAGTACTACGTGAGAGTGATGGTAAGAATTGGAGGAGTTGGCAGGTGAATGCGTGGCTGAGGAGTTGCTGCAACAGGAAGGGTTTTAGATTTTTAGACCATTGGGATTTCTTCTGGGGAAGGTGGGACCTGTATAGATTGGATGGGTTGCACCTGAATTCCAAGGGGAGCAATATCCTTGTTGGTAGGTTTGCTAGCATGGTTCGGGATGGTTTAAAATAATTTGCAAGGGGGATGGGACCTGGAGCGATAGAGCAGAGAAAGAAGTGCATGGAGTAAAACCAGATCTAACATATAGAGAGGCTTTGAAGAAAGAGCAGCAGAATAAAGGGTATAAAGGAAGTAGGGTAGAAGGGCTAAAGTATGCGTACTTCAATGTCAGAAGCATCAGGAACAAAGGTGATGAACAGAGAGCTTGGATACATACATGGAATTATGATGTAGTGGCCATTAAAGAGACTTGGCTGACACCAGGGCAGGAATGGATTCTCAATATTCCTGGATTTCAGTGCTTTAAGAGGGATCGAGAGGGGGTGGGGAAGGGAGGAGGGGTGGCATTACTGGTCAGGGATACTATTACAGCTGCAGAAAGGGTGTGTAATGTAGCAGGATCCTCTGTTGAGTCAGTATGAGTAGAAGTCAGGAACAGGAAGGGAGCAGTTACTCTATTGGGGGTATTCTATAGGCCCCCTGGTGGCAGCAGATATACCAAGGAGCAGATTGGAGGCAGATTCTAGAAATTAAAAATAACAGAGTTGTTATTATGGGTGACTTTAACTTCCCTAATATTGATTTGCACTTGATTAGTTCCAAGGGTTTAGATGGGGCAGAGTTTGTTAAGTGTGTCCAGGATGGATTCCTGTCACAGCATGTTGACAGGCCGACTAGGGGGAATGCCATACTAGATCTAGTATTAGGTAACGAACCGGGTCAGGTCACAGATCTGTCAGTGGGTGAGCATCTGGGGGACAGTGATCACCGCTCCCCGACCTTTAGCATTATCATGGAAAATGATAGAATCAGAGAGGACAGGAAAATTTTTAATTGGGGAAGGGCAAATTATGAGGCTGTAAGGCTAGAACTTGCAGGTGTGAATTGGGATGATGTTTTTGCAGGGAAATGTACTATGGACATGTGGTCAATGTTTAAGGATCTCTTGCAGGATGTCAGGGATAAATTTGTCCCAGTGAGGAAGATAAAGAATGGTAGGGTGAAGGAACCATGGGTGACAAGTGAAGTGGAGAATCTAGTCAGGTGGAAGAAGGCAGTATACATGAGTTTAGGAAGCAAGGAGCAGATGGGTCTATTGAGGAATATAGGGTAGCAAGAAAGGAGCTTAAGAAGAGGCTGAGAAGAGCAAGAAGGGGACATGAGAAGGCCTTGGCAAGTAGGGTAAAGGAAAACCCCAGGGCATTCTACAATTATGTGAAGAACAAAAGGATGACAGGAGTGAAGGTAGGACCGATTAGAGATAAAAGTGGGATGATGTGCCTGGAGGCTGTGGAAGTGAGTAAGGTCCTCAATGAATACTTCTCTGTACTTCTCTTCGGTATTCACCACTGAGAGGGAACTTGATGATGGTGAGGACAATATGAGTGAGGTTGATGTTCTGGAGCATGTTGATATTAAGGGAGAGGAGGTGTTGGAGTTGTTAAAATACATTAGGACGGATAAGTCCCCAGGGCCTGACGGAATATTCCCCAGGCTGCTCCATGAGGCAAGGGAAGAGACTGCTGAACATCTGGCTACGATCTTTGTGTCCTCGTTGTCCACAGGAATGGTACCGGAGGACTGGAGGGAGGCAAATGTTGTCCCCTTGTTCAAAAAAGTAGTAGGGATTGTCCGGGTAATTATAGACCAGTCAGCCTTATGTCTGTGGTGGGAAAGCTGCTGGAAAAGATTCTTAGAGATAGGATCTATGGACATTTAGAGAATCATAGTCTGATCAGGGACAGTCAGCATGGCTTTGTGAAGGGCAGATCATGCCTAACAAGCCTGATAGAGTTCTTTGAGCAGGTGACCAGCCATATAGATGAGGGTAGTGCAGTGGATGTGATCTACATGGATTTTAGTAAGGCATTTGACAAGGTTCCACATGGTAGGCTTATTCAGAAAGACAGAAAGCGTGGGATCCAGGGAAGTTTGGGCAGGTGGATTCAGAATTGGCTTGCCTGCAGAAGGCAGAGGGTCATGGTGGAGGGAGTACATTCAAATTGAAAGGTTGTGACTAGTGTTGTTCACAAGGATTTGTTCTGGGACCTCTACTTTTTGTGATTTTTATTAATGACCTGGATGTGGGAGTAGAAAGATGGGTTGGCAAGTTTGCAGACAACACAAAGGTTGGTGGTGTTGCAGATAGTGTAGAGGATTGTCGAAAATTGCAGAGAGACGTTGATAGGATGCAGAAGTGGGTTGAGAAGTGGCAGATGGAGTTCAACCCGAGTAAGTGTGAGGTAGTACATTTTGGAAGGACAAACTCCAAGGCGGAGTACAAAGTAAATGGCAGGATACTTGGGAGTGTGGAGGAGCAGAGGGATCTGGGGGTACATGTCCACAGATCCCTGAAATTTGCCTCACAGTTAGATAGGGTAGTTAAGAAAGCTTATGGGGTGTTAGCTTTCATAGGTTGAGGGTTAGAGTTTAAGAGACGTGATGTAATGATGCAGCTCTATAAAACTCTAGTTAGGCCACACTTGAAGTGCTGTGTCCAGTTCTGGTCGCCTCAGTATAGGAAGGATGTGGGAGCATTGGAAAGGGTACAGAGGAGATTTACCAGGATGCTGCCTGGTTTAGAGAGTATGGATTATGATCAGAGATTAAGGGAGCTAGGACTTTACTCTTTGGAGAGAAGGAGAATGAAAGGAGACATGATAGAGGTGTACAAGATATTAAGAGGAATAGACAGAGTGAACAGCCAGTGCCTCTTCCTCAGGGCACCACTGCTCAATACAAGAGGACATGGCTTTAAAGTAAGGGGAGGGAAGTTCAAGGGGGATATTAGAGGAAGGTTTATCACTCAGAGAGTGGTTGGTGCGTGGAAAGCACTGCCTGAGTCAATGGTGGAAGCAGATACACCAGTGAAGTTTAAGAGACTACTAGACAGGTATATGGAGGAATTTAAGGTGGGGGGTTATATGGGAGGCAGGGTTTGAGGGTCGGCACAACATTGTGGACCGAAGGGCCTGTAAAGTGCTGTACTATTCTATGCTTCATGTTCTAAGATGCCAAGAGCAGTGCCTCTTCATCCCAGGGAATAGCCTGCATTGCATTGCCCTGTCAGAGGATTCATAAGGATTTTGTTGGACTGTTTATGGACCGTTTATGGACATCGTTTCTTGGGTGCAGCTACAAAGTGACCAGAAGTATTTCCAATAGCCTCCACTACTGCCCCACACACTGTTGATGTGTTGAGTAGCACCTGCTCAATGACTGATGATATAGAACATTTAGTCAGTTTCATTGGGCTGCAGTTTGTTGTGGAACAGTTTCCTTAATTTCTGAAAATGAATGGAATAATACGTATATATCTACACCATGCTAACCAGCTAAAAATGGCTTTGGCGGAATGTTTGTCCAGAGTCTAATGAAAGCTCTGCATGAAATGTCAGCAGAAGCACACTACACTGACAATGAATTATAAGCTCTGATGCACCATCAATAACTCACTCTGAGACGTAAGGCGAGATATCGGCTATTATTGACTGAAGAAGGAACCAGCAGTGAGTGACCATCATACTACATCCTGGAGAATGAGGCAGAGAATCAGACCTCGATCGCCTTTATACAGGGACCTGTGGGAGGAGCCACAGGAGCAGTCAGCAGGGGGCGTGTCCAGACAGGCACATAGTTCACCACATTCACTCCCCCTTTGTTTAAAAGAGTCCCCATGTGGCAAAGTTTTGTACAGGTTAAGTCTATCAGGTGGTCGAATCTGTCGCTGCGATAAACGTAGCACTGGCTGTGATTACACCGATGCCGGCGACATTGGTGTGTAACCCTTACCCAACAGGCTATATATACACAAGGAAAAAAACAAAAGGCACCAAGTTATCAAAGTTCAGTCTGTTTAGTGCACTCGTTGGAGCTCAATCAACGAACCAATCGACCCATCCGGCCATCGCACCTGGGACCACCCCAGTGGTCTTACCAGCAGTCCAGCACACGTCCACCTTCCTCAGCGTCTTCCTCGGCCTCCCCAAAAAAACCCGCGAAAACCCCTCCCCCAAGTTCCCAGCATCACAAGACACAATGACATTCCCCATTGATTAACAAATGAATACAATTACCATATCAGCCATTCTAAAGTGAAACAATGGCGAGAGAAACACTTATCCGACAAAGAAGCATTCCTACTTGTAACAAACCAAAGAGGCCATTTTGAGTAACATACCCAGGACATTGTACATTCTCTCCCCACCAGCAAATGTCATGCCCTCATGGCATTACTAGAGGTCCCCAAAGCTTCTTGCAACACACAAAACCCAACCCAGGTGCAGAAAGCAGTGACATAACTACCCAGAACAGTAGAAATCACACTCGGTTCTCCCGGTACCACATATGTCAACCGCTCCGGGGGGCGCCTAATCCTCTGAGATCTCCATACCCCTTCTGCCCCACTGGGCTCCCTCGTCACCTGCGAACCCACTGTCTTGGACACCCCAGGTCTACCTGACAGACCCGCACCCCCTTCCTCACAGGGGTCCTCCCTCACCTGAGATCTCTCCGGCTCACGCTCGGGTTCCACCCTCTCTCCCACCAATGTAGGCTGCCTCTCCATCTGACCCTCAAGACCTTCCCTCCTCTCACCCAATTCAGTATGGGAAGGGCCAGGAGCCTCCTCTCCTGGTACTGGAGCACCAGCGAATGGGAGCAGGGCCCACTCATCTGAGTCGTCCTCCTCTGAATCGGTAGCCATTCCCGGGTGAGGGACCCGTCCCCGCTCTTCAGCAGCGGGCTCTTCCCGTTCTCCGCGCCCTCGCAGAGTCCTTGTACTGGGCGTAACCTCCCACTCGGGCTCCTTATCCACCTGCACCGCTTGACCCAGTGGCAGCAGGTGATTCCTATGGAGTACCTTGATAGGCCCTTTTCCATCCTCAGGTTTCACCCGGTAAACAGGCAGGTTCGGCATCTGGCTCTCTATTACATAGGGGCTGGCCGCCCATCGATCTGCCAACTTGTGCTTACCAGGGAGTCCCAAATTCCGTAAAAGGACCCGGTCGCCCGGTAATAATTGTACAAACTTCACCTTTCGATCATACCACATCTTATTCTTCTGATTTTGTTTGGTAGCCGCCGCCTCGGCCAACTCGTATGCCCGCTGTAACTTCCTCTTCATGTCGGACACGTACTTTAGATGGGACTTCCCGGGAAATTCACCCACTCCACCTCCAAAACACACGTCAATGGGCAACCTCACTTCCCGCCCGAACATCAGATAATAGGGTGAATACCCTGTAGCCTCATTGCGAGTACAATTGTAACAGTGAACCAATTGTCCAATATGACGACTCCTCCTGCTTTTCTGCTCAATCTCCAGCGTCCCGAGCATATCCAACAGGGTCCTGTTGAATCTCTCTGGCTGAGGGTCTCCCTGTGGGTGGTAAGGGGTAGTCCTGGATTTCTCAACCCCAAGCATAGTCAGTAATTCCTGGATAAGGCGGCTCTCAAAGTCCCGCCCCTGATCACTATCGATTCGCCTGGGAAGGCCGTAATGCACAAAATACTTCTCCCATAACACCTTCGCCACTGTCGTCGCCTTCTTATCCTTGGTGGGAAATGCCTGAGCATAGCGAGTGTAATGATCGGTGATGACTAATACATTTGCGGTGTTGTTGGTGTCAGGCTCAATCGACAGGAAATCCATACATACCAGGTCCAGAGGTCCCGCACTCTGCAAGTGCGACAGTGGAGCCGCCAACGCTGGCAGGGTCTTCCTCTGGATGCAACGACGGCATCCCCTACAGTATTCTTCGACGTCCCCCCTCATCCAGGGCCAGTAGAACCGGTCTTTGAGTAATCCATATGTCTTTTCCACCCCCAAATGTCCAGAATCATCATGTAAGGCCTGGAGTACAGCCTGGCGATACTCCTCCGGCAGGACCAGTTGCCAACAGCGGGGTTGGTCCGGAGGCGTCGTTACCCGGTACAAGATTTTGTTCTTTAACTTCAACCGAGACCACTCCTTCAACAACAGAGGCACGCATAGCTGTTTCGCCTTCTCAGCCAACGCCCCATCCCCCTTCTCGACCGCTCTCCACACTGTGCCAATGCCCGGGTCATTTTGCTGAGCAGTTGCCACTTCCCTCGGACTCAGTTCCGGCAACTGTTTAGTCCCCAGAGCGGTCAGGTCACAGTGAACTAGGGGTATGGCATCGTCAAAAACCCCCAAATGGTCCACGGCTCGTTCCCTCTTCCCTCGGCCTTCACGGTGATAACAAACTGACACATCGCCTTCACTCCAGGGGCAGGGACACTCTCCCACTCCTCGTCCCTCTCCTCCTCCCCCGGCTCCCGACAAGACAATGCATCCGCATCGATATTCTTGCTTCCGGGGCGGTACCTCAGGCTGAAATCATATACCGACAATGCCGCCAGCCACCGATGTCCTGTGGCATCCAGCTTCGCCGAAGTCAAAATATAAGTGAGAGGATTGTTATCCGTTCTCACCTCAAACTTGGCTCCGTACAGGTAATCGCCCAGCTTGTCCACCACCGCCCACTTCAGCGCCAGGAACTCCAACTTGTGAGTGGGATAGTTTCTCTCCGATGGCGACAAGCTTCGGCTGACAAAGGCTACCGGCCTCAATGCTTTGCCATGCTCCTGGTACAGAACAGCCCCAAGACCCTCTCGTCTGGCATCCGTGTGCAGCACATATGGCTTCTGGGGATCAGCAAAAGCCAACACCAGGGCCTGGGTCAGGGCCCTTTTCAAAGATCGGAACGCCTCTTCACATTGGTCATCCCATCTCGAGCCAAAAGGTTCCGCCGGGTTCCAGTATCCTCCAGCGTCCTGCCTCTGGTTCCCCGTCCTCTTCTTCCCCACCGGGGGATAGCCACACAACAGCTGAGTCAACGGGTGACACACTTTGGCGTATCCTTTCACAAATCGCCAGTAATATTCACAGAACCCCAAAAATGAGCGCAGAGCACCCACTTTCTGGGGTCTCGGCCAGGTGGTCACGGCCTCTATCTTAGTTGGATCAGTAGCCACTCCCTCTCGCGAAATGATATGGCCAATGTAGTTAACCGACGACTTGCAGAACTGGCATTTGTCCAGAGAAAGCTTCAACCCTTCTTCATTAAGCCGGCCCAACACCTTCAACAGCCTCTCCTCATGTTCCTCCAAAGTCGATCCAAACACTATCAAATCGTCCAGGTACACCAGCACCTCCAACAGATTCATATCCCCCACAGTTCTCTCCATGAGCCTCTGGAAGGTGGCTGGGGCTCCGGATATGCCTTGGGGCATTCGTTCGAACTGAAAGAACCCCAGCGGGCAGATAAAAGCGGTCTTCTCTTTATCGCCCGCACTCATCGGGATCTGGTAATACCCACTTCTTAAATCCAGCACACTGAACCACTTTGCACCGCTCAGGCAGGCCAACGCATCCTCGACTCTTGGGACAGTATATTGATCAGGGACAGTTCGCCGATTCAACGTCCTGTAGTCAACACACATGCGCACCCTCCCATTCTTCTTCCGTGCCACCACTATTGGGAACGCATAAGGACTTCGAGACTCAGCTATGATTCCTGCCTCCTTCAACTTGCACAAGTGCTGTCGCACATCCTCAACATCTGCCGTGGCCAGCCGCCGGGATCTCTCTCGGAACGGGGTGTCCTCCGTCACCCAGATGGTGTGGCGAGTGCTTTTGGCGCAGCCAACATCAAACTCGCCCCGAGAAAAAACAGTTTCTATCTTCAGCATCTTCTCCACTAGCCGGTGTTTCCACTCCGGCGACACAGGGGAATCCCCGAAGTTAAAGGCTTCAGCGGTCAGCTTCCTTCGATGCTCCGATCCCTCCCCGTTAGGCGTCCTCACTGGTGCGCTGGACATTACCGTCACCGGGAACAGATGTGCCAGCGGCATTCCCCTCTTAAAGGTGATTTCTCTTGCCGTGGTGTTCCTGACACTTATAGCTATACGCCTTGCATGTACCACCCCTGGTCTCTGCACTTCGGGCCTCACCAGCGCCCCCGCCGGAAATCGGGTCTCCCCTTCAAGATCGTCTGGGGTGTCTACTAACAGGGCTTCTCCCGTTGGCACTCCTGGGAATCTGGGGGTCCCCATCACTAGTGCTACCTCCCCTGGTCGGATCACCTTGGGCCTCGCCTGCATACACCACACCGTCCCTCGTTTACACTCTGGGTCCAGCCCTTGGGAGGCAACCCCTTCTGCGAACACTGCTCGAAACACTGGATGCACCGAGAGGGTTTCCAGAAAGTCTTCCCCCCCTTTCTCCTTACAAGCTCCCAGGAGCCATCACACAACTGGGGAGTTAGTCCCCACCAGGAGGGCAGCACCACCGGTTTCCACCGGGTCAGGACACACCAACACCAACGTCTCAATAGCTTCCGACACTCCCACATCGCCCTCCGAGAACTCCAATCTCACCGATAGGTACCCATCGTACGGGTAGTCACCCTCGCTCACACCCCAAATCTGCAGGGCGTCAAATGGTGTTACGGGCAAATGCTTTAGATATTGATTGTAGAAAGACTGGTACAATAAGGTCACCTGCGATCCCGTATCAAGAACGGCTTTTGCGTAAATTCCCTCTATCCGTAGACCCACACTGTCACGGGGTCCTACCAGCCCATCCGGAACAGAGGCGTGGGCACCCGGT